>NC_068990.1:13361337-13362879 GCF_001194135.2 Octopus bimaculoides
ATATATATATATATATATATATATATATATATATAGATATGTATGTATGTATGTATGTGTGTATATGTATAAATACAGATTTTCAACTCCAGACAAATATAACAAAACTACTGTGAATCGTTGTTACAGTTTCCGCATCAGTGGAGTGAAGACGGCTAGTTCGTGCTCTGACCTCGTGCCTAATTAGTTGCTTTAACTGAAAAAGGTTTACGTAAAAGATGTTTTTCCTATTATATATTGCGCATACCTGAAACGTACGTGCGAAATGGTATCAAATTATCATTATGTTTCACTTCACAATTACAACTATGTACAAACATACGTGTATACATGCAAACACACGCACGTACGCATGCACACATACACGCATACATATGTATATACATAAGCACAGACACCTATATATATATAATTTTATATGTTGTATATAATTAATGACCCCTTCCCGTCATGAATGACTAAAGGGTACACCTAGAAAGTTCCTCTCCTAGGCTCATGTCCAGGCAAGATTGTTTTATGAAAGACCAGCCGTCGTCCATACATACCAACTTCCCACCTCCACTGATGTTATCCAACGGAAAGGCAAAGGGGCCGATACAGTTTGACACCAGTGACGTCGCAACTCATTTCTGCTGCTAGAACAACGTGAAATAATGTGTCTTGCTCAAGAACACAACACACAGTCCGGTCTGGAAATCGAACTCACTATCTCATGATTGTTAGACCGATGCTCTAACCAGTGAGCCATGTGCCTTGACCAGAATGTGTATATAATTAATGGGTGTGATTAAAACAAGTGAAAACTTGTATGAGACTAACAAAGATTGTGTAACTCATTATATCATTATATACTTATGAACAGAACAATGTCTGTTAGCACTAATGAAGAAAATGGTAGTTGTATTAACGGAGATGAGGACAAAGATATTTGTAGACCAAACAGCAAAAAAAGAAAAAGAAAAAATTAGTAAACTACACGAGCGAACAGATGGGTAGAACGATTAATAGGTACGTAGGTAACTAGACAGTATTACAGAAAATAGATAAAAATATGAAAAGCAAAAATAACACAAATGTTAGTAAATATATAAAGGCAAGTAATTAGAAGTTGATATTGATGATGACGATGATGATAGCAATAAAAATAGCAATAATAAGAAGGGAAAGAATAAGAAAGAAGAAATAAAATGTGGTGAGAACTTCTCTAGATAGAAAGATAAAGTGTGATGATGGTGAATGGCAATACAATGGAAATAGGAATTAAAGGAAATATAAACTTAATAAGGGTTTCCCTGGAGAAAACATGGCGGTCGCGTGAACTGGACAATAGGATGGATTTACTTTGCTTTCAAAAAACTATGGATCAAATCCAACCAACATACACATACACTCACACACACATACACACGCGTAATTACACACGACAAAAATGCAAATATAAACTTATATACATTCATGCATATATAAGCATATATACATACATACATATATATATATATATATATATATATATATATATATATATATATATATATATATATA
>NC_068990.1:13363375-13365537 GCF_001194135.2 Octopus bimaculoides
ATATATATATATATATATATGCATATATATTTATGCAAACACGTAAATATTCACTTAGGCAAGTGCGCAAATACAAATGTAAAACACACACACATATTTATATACACAATACAAACATATACATACGCACACGCATACAGAGTTATACGAAAACATTCTTAAATACATACATAAAAATGAACAAGTATATATTTACAAGAGTGTACACAACTAGAGATATATGAAGAATTCTTCTCCCTTGCGCAATGCAAGAACTTAATCCAACTTTAAAGTACTCGTGATAAATTTTTGATATTTTTTACCTTTTACATGGAAGAAAATTTCGACATCGTTTCTAAATAGTAACCCGATTTTTCAGATACTTTCTGCGAATTCTTTAAATCTGTTGTAATAAAAATATCATCAGAAAGAAAAAAGGAGGATATAGATTCATTTCGCGAAAAATATATTCTGTACATTGAGCAGCAAAGCCAGCTATTTCACTAGTAAGAATGGAAGCTGCGTATAATGAATAGAAATGCTCATATCATCTCTTTTTATCTTCTTTGTTACTTATTCTTGGGACGGTCGTGGAGGCAGAGTTCTCAATCATGCCTTGCTTAGGGTCATGCCGGAAGCAACTGTCTCCAGTTGATCCCAAACCGAGACCAAACAAGTTCATGGATGTTATTTCAACCATTAACATTTCTACTTGATACGACTTCCAGCCTGGATTCGCATGCCAATCCATAATTTTTACCGACAGGATTGACATGCGCAGCCGGGTTGGACGTGGTAGCGTGTAGAAATATTAACGGATAAAATGTCTTTACTATAATGAAGAAAGCTGCTAATTAATTGGTTGGGAGTATGTAAGTATTATTCACTCCCAACCCAAAGAGGCAATTATTGAAATCTACGTTGTTAGAAAAATACTTAAAATTCCGGTTTTACTATATTTTCAAATTAAAAATATGGTCTTTTAGTTTCTGTTATTGAACATTTCAAATACAGAAATTTAATTTTCACTGCAAGAAAGCATTTTGTAAAACTGATGATGAAGTCCCCAACTTTTGTTGCTTCTTTCTCTTACTTGTATACTTCATTGCGCTACTTTCTACAGACATAATTAAGAACGTTTCCTTCCAATTATAAGTTTAAACTAGCGTTAGCTGAACTATGCTTGATTCCAGTATCCTTTCGTATTTGTTTTGTTGTCTTTAAAGTAGTAGAAATTGAGAATGAAAAGTGGTTTTAATTTACTTGTATATAGAAAAGCTTAATAAAATGTACAAAATCAAATAAGACAAAACAGAACACAGTGAACAAGGTATTTAAATGTTTATTTAAATAAGTAGGACGGTCTTCGCTCTGAACAAGAAATATACAGAAAGAAAATTTCAATTAAATAATCTTTGAAAATTAAGTTAAAGATTTAATTACTGGTAATTAAAAGAACGTTGTTATCTGCCGAATATTCGCTAGAAAATGTGAAGGAGCTCTGAAAATATGAGAATAATGTGGTTTTTATAACATCAAACTGAGTCGCAGAAGAGGTAATCTATGATGCATATCAAGACTAAGTGCGAAGTAATATTAACCACAGTCACGTGATACGCAGATACAAATGGTCACTAGAAGCCATTTTTATACAAAATGAAAAGCTAATAAGGCGGTGTTCCAGCATGGCCGCAGTACAATAACTGAAACAAGTAAAAAAGAATACCACATGGTATAACAAGCTGGAGCAACGTATTTGAGCCGCGTTTTTTAAATGACAATCACTGTATGTACATATGTATGTATGTATGTATGTATGTATGTATCAAAATATACTGCTGTTCTAGTTTTTCTTCTCATTCTCTTCCTTATCTTTCTTCTCCTCCGTACTTTCATTGTTTGGCTTTAACTTTTCCAAGGTGCATCTCGTCCGTCGAGCGCGTCGGCCGCCTGTCCCAGCGTCTCCTAGTGTGCGTAGCACAGACACACACACTCGCATTCGGTATCGCCGCCGAGACGACGGCCTTTCAATAGCAGGTGCGGTTCGCCGGCGGAGCTCGGCCGCCCGATCGTCTCTCTGCCGCCTAGGGTACGCGGCGGTGACCGGCGGGGCGACTGCCGACCGACCGTCTGCTTTTCTGTCGGCCGCGGTCGGGGTGCGAGTCTGACGAAACGACCATCCG
>NC_068990.1:13365920-13369551 GCF_001194135.2 Octopus bimaculoides
TTTCTTCTCATTCTCTTCCTTATCTTTCTTCTCCTCCGTACTTTCATTGTTTGGCTTTAACTTTTCCAAGGTGCATCTCGTCCGTCGAGCGCGTCGGCCGCCTGTCCCAGCGTCTCCTAGTGTGCGTAGCACAGACACACACACTCGCATTCGGTATCGCCGCCGAGACGACGGCCTTTCAATAGCAGGTGCGGTTCGCCGGCGGAACTTCGCCGCCTGACCCTCCTTCGTTTTCTCTTTGCTCCTAATAGCTTCCGATCGCTTGCTGGCTTCCTTCTCGGACGCCGCTTCCTTCTCGACCTGCATCTGCGTACGTTCGTCTGTTCGAACGTACGCACGTATATATGCGAAAGAACGAACGCACGTAGGTGCCTACGCCTGTTTGTTCGAACATACGCACGTATATATGCGAAAGAACGAACGCACGTAAGTACGTACTTTAGTTTGTTCGAAAGTACGCGCGTATATATGCGAAAGAACGAACGCACGTAGGTACGTAAGTTCGTCTATTCGAATGTATACACGTATATATACGAAAGAACGAACGTACGTAGGTGCATACGTTCGTTTGTTCGAACGTACGCACGTATATATGCGAAAGAACGAACGCACGTAGGTACGGACTTTCGTTTGTTCGAACGTATACACGTATATATTCGAAAGAACGAACGTACGTAGGTGCATACGTTCGTTTGTTCGATCGTACGCACGTATATATGCGAAAGAACGAACGCATATAGGTATGTACGTTCGTTTGTTCGAACGTACGCACGTATATATGCGAAAGAACGAACGCAAGGACGCACGTACCGTTAGTTTTCGCCAGGACGGATGTACGTTCACGCGAAACGAACGGACGCACGTACCATTCGTTTTCGCATCAACTTTATCGTATCACTACTGCTTAAATCTCTCTGAGAGATTTAGAAATGTGTTTTTTCTAATTTTGGTAACCAGTGAATATATTTCACTGTGATTATATATGTTTGCGAGAGGTTGACAGACTTCTTCAACCGATGTTGCTGCTGTTACGCCCCTGTAACTTAGCGGTTCGGCAAAAGGGTTCGATAGAATAAGTAGTATTACTCCGGTTTTTTTAACTTAATTTTTGAAAGCGGTCAGGCTGAGTTTTAGTATACTCGTTCATGAGAGCAGTCGAGTTTATTTCAGATATTCTCATTTAAAAAATCATCTCTGGCTAATCATTGAGAGGATGTTGGTGTTGCCTTGACGGCGGTTTAGCTCTCTGAGTGCTCTTGTTATTACTAGTTTAGTTTCTTTGTCAAGGCTTTTTGTCACACATACTGAGATCTCTTCAGTATCTCTTTAACCTAGCCTTGGCAAAGAAACTAACATAATAATGATAATAATAATAATAATGATAATAATAATAATAATAATAATAATAATAAAGGTAAACACACCAGCATCGGTTGTCCAGCCATGTTGGGGGACAAACACTGATACACAAACATACACACACGCACGCACACACACACACACACACACACACACACACACACACACACACATATATGACGAGTTTCTTTCAGTTTCCGTCTATCCACTCACAAAGCTTTGGTTGGCCCGAGGCTGGACTGAACCCGGAACCATGTGGCTGGTGGGCAAGCTACTTACCACACAGCCACTCCTGCGCCTACATAGATTCAATATCACAATATGGAAAAAAATTAATGACAGCAAACATTATAGGAAATGTGACAACATTCGATTTGTCACGTACTTAGCTATGTGAATCTTACGGAAAAAAGTCACGGAAATAGTTCGAAAGGAAAATATCAAATTTTTTTTGTTCTGGAATTTAAATTGTGTTTATGTTGTTGAAGAGAGAAAAAGAAAGTCAGTCTAAGCACTTTTTAAAATAAAATTAAATTTAAAAGAACAAGAGGAAACGAGTTTGAAAACAGAAAAAGGAAACGAAGAGAAATATATGAAGCGGAATAATATACCTTGCACAGGAAGACTATGAACTGAAGTGCTTTTAAGTTATGTATGGATTTTTAGTTATTTGTGGAAGTAGTTGAATTATATAACGTTGAGAATTTAGAAAGGTATTGTTATAATTAATAACGTAAGAAGTGTATGTTATAAACTGGAATGGCTAAAAATACAAAAAAAGTTTTTCTACGAATTATTACTGTAGGGAATTGAAAAGAAGTTAGGTGTAAAAACGAATATTAATTCTGCCATTGTTTGCATATTCAAATGCTTATGATTTATAGGAAAATATTTGAAGTGTTAAATCACCGAGATTAATACACGGAAATATTTGAAAACTTTTGTTTTTAATATGCAAAACTAGGAATTGATAAATGTAAAAAAATGTTAAGAAATTATTCTTTTCAAGATTAGATTAAATATAGTTGTAGAGAAATCTAAAAAGCAGAATTCACTATTGGGTTGATCGATGTGAAAAAATCTTCAGGAAATTGAAAGGAAGAAATAATGGAATAGTGCCACACGTCATCAAATATTAAATTGGGAGCGATCAGTGTTGATCAACTTTAAAAATATCAGGAAAATGAAACTAAAATCATAAAAAGAGAACTGACGTCATTTATGTATGAAATGTTTATAGGGAGAGAAAGGTAATGCGCATCTGATGGAACGTATTTAGAGTGGGCATGTGAATCATCGTTTTGATTCTGGCTGTTCCTCTTGCATGTGATGAATTAATAACGGCTTGTCAGATATTAGCACGCATCAGCCAACAATTTGTTGAATTCTATAAACAGAGGTCGAAATTCTTGTTCATTTATTTGATGCAGGCTTTTACGGAAGAGACACAAGATCGAAACGCTGCGAAGTCTTTATAACTTTTTATCTCAGTGAATCGAATGTGTTGCGAACGCACATCGTCTAAAAGCAGAAGTTTTTCTCTGCGGACGAAATACAAAAGTAATTAGTACAACTACGTAAAATCATCCGGAACGAATGAGAAATGAATACGTATGGTTATTTTGATTGTCGCTGTTCACCGTGCACGTAATGAATAATATATGTATGCATGTATGTAAGAAGTGTGTATATTGAAGATAATATTTCTTACTCATTATTTAGCCGGGCATCTATTCTGAAAACTAGTGATTATTTGTTGACTTAGTGTTTCCCTACACATCGGTAACAAGTTTCGTTGAAGCATCCGATTGGCTATGATATCTGATAAAGGTTTCAGATTTTGGCACAACACCAGCAATTTCGGGGGATAGAGCAAGTCAATTACATTCACCGCAGTACTCAATTGGTACTTATTTTATCGAACCCAAAAGGATGGAATGCAAAATCAACCTCGGCAGAATTTGAACTCAGAATGCAAAAACGGACGAAATACCGTTCTGTATATTGTTCGGCTTGCTAACGATTCTGTTAGTTCGCTGCCTTAGGTCGCTGACGACGGCCAGTTGTAGAAATGCATCTGACAGGCATACAGGCCACCTTGCTACGATTTTCGTCTACCTCCGATACATATTATGTTTTTATACACAGCACGTCCATAATATTATATTCAGGTAATTGCCGCGGTAATTTTGGATAATTTCATCTAATAATGCCAGTGTTGCATATAACGAACACACACACACACACACACACACACACACACACACACACA
>NC_068990.1:13369617-13370505 GCF_001194135.2 Octopus bimaculoides
CACACACACACACACACACACACACACACACAAGACACACACACACACAAGACACACGCACATATCGCACAAACATACGCGCGCGCACGCACACACACACACACACACACACACAATTTTAGTGGAACCTGTCAGCAACTATGTCACAGATGTGTGGCAAATACAGTGGGTACTATTACTTGCTTCAAGTAACATTTCTATGAACGTTGCTATATTCATACATATATTCGTGCGTATAATTATATGCATATATAAATTTGTCTGTGTGTCGGTGTGCGCGCGTGTGTGTGTGTGTGTGAACGCACACAAATACACACATTTACTCACCCTGATACACGTGCATGTTCACAATTCTCCTTCTGTCTTCGGACAATGCGACTGTCTTTTCCTAAATAGCAAATCAATTTTGGAGAAAATTCTTGATTCTTGAGATTAACTCCCTATCTTGTTTGGAGTTGGCACCATCAGCTAGCGAGCTATAGGTCTAACTTTTCTGGGAGCGAAATAATTTCAATAAATGAAGAATTTATAATGCATGATATTTAATATGCAATTATTCACCTTTGTTGTTCAAATACATGCTACTGGGCACTTGGAAGTATTTCTATTAGATAATCATCGTATCATTTGTGAGTGTATATAGATATACATAAATACGCACGTACATACATACATACAGACGTATGCGTGTGTGTGTATAAATATACATACATATATATTGACCGTTGACTGAACACTATTCAATTTTTTTTCTCCGTGTTTTTCTCCTTGTCTCCGTATTCTTTCTGTTGAAGAGCGTAGCTCGAAACGTCAAAGACTTTCCGTATTCCCGAGCGTCATACTAATATATACTTTTGTTATTTACACCACCTGTCCTCGTCTGTTGTT
>NC_068990.1:13371117-13371956 GCF_001194135.2 Octopus bimaculoides
TATATATATATATATACACCAACGCACAGACGCTCACATATATCAATATAGACTCCTGTATGCATTCATATACACGTATAATCTAAAATGAATTAGCGCTTACTTTGCTGATTGCATCTTCAACTTGAAAGAGCTATCAATCCTTCGACCAACCCCTCGAGAGTTAAATACCTTATGTAACCGTTTGCCATCCACTTGGCTTTCAATGTAATTATATCTACTGAACTACGACTATGTACGTTTCTGTAATATAAATTGTGGCTTTAGAAAATACATTTATTTGTGTTCTTTAATTCATCTCCTTCATTCCATTACACTAATTAAATTCTCTTCTGACAGTATTGCTAGTTATCGCATATTAACTATCAATATAGTAGTTTGAATAGGAAACACCTCGTACCTCTACCGTCAGGGTATAAGATATCGCTACAATTACGTCCATTGTTTAGACACAGACACACACGCATGCATAAACAAACCGACACATGTATGTGATTCAATTTACAGCTGGTTTCAACTCATGAGTGCATAAGATTCAATCATGACAATGAGCTCTCCATTGAATTATCGCATGAAGCGAGGGAGTGTTTCACGTATAGCTTATAGTAATTCTTAAGTAGTACAGGTTCCATATGGTGTGACGAAACTGGATTCTTAAATTAGTTGTATTATACATCCAACGTGCTTCTGTATGGATTGTGTTTACAAGTACTCAGTTACACTAAGAAATCTTCGGTCAACACGACATTTCTCCACCATGACATGCGACGGAAGAACTATGGCAAACAGACTAAACTACGAATAAGGCTGAAGTGAAGGCGGTATATATATATATATAT
>NC_068990.1:13373200-13374579 GCF_001194135.2 Octopus bimaculoides
ATATATATATATATATATAAGTAGGAATGGATGTGCTCTGTCTGCATCTATACCGTTCAGGTTTCGACTGTTTTTGGCATTTATATTAAACTTACACGAAGGCAATGAGGGTGACAGAATCGTAAGCACGTTGGGCAAAATGCTTATCGGCATTTCGTCCATCCATTACGTTCTGAGTTAAGATTTCGTCGGAGCCAACTTTGCTTTTATCTTTTTGGGATCGATAAAATAAATACCAGTCGAGCACTGGCCCCGATGGAGTCGACTCCCCAAGTTCCCCAAAATTGCTGGCCTATTGCCAAAAATTGAAACCAGTATTAAACGTACACTGTCGTGTGACATCAATGGATTCTATGCGGCCTGAGGAGGGCTATAACCTAATATAACGACCACATTAGAGCTAAGAGAAAAGAACAAGGGTGTCAACTTGGTATTCATTTCTAATATCTGTTACATCTATATCACTGATGAAACATTAGAAATGCTATTCATAGGTGCAACTCAGGTGTGCAGCAAGCATAATCAAGACTAGATGCATCCTCATCCAGACCCCTCTCTGAGGATGTGACATTCCTTATTACCGAATACTGAAACGAATGTAGCGTATGTGACAAAGGAATTCCAACTTCGCACACATAATCTATATGTGCATGTATATATATATTTATACGTATATATATATATATGTTTATACGTATATATATATATACATATATACATACATTCATATATACATACATTCATATATAAGTATGTATCTATGCGTGTGTATGTATGAGAGTGTATATTTATTTATTTTTTATGTGTTTCAGCCAAGTGGCTGCGGTCATGCTGGTGCACATAGTTATGTGTGTATGTATAATGTATGTGGGTGTATTTACATGTGTGTGTTTTTTCAATATCAATATGCACGCTGATACATAAATATACACATATATCCGTATCTAAACAATACACACACACACGCACATGCATTCATACAAACATGCACACATACATACACGCACTCACCAGCTTACATTTCGCATCCACACGCATTTGTAAAGATACCTAATTTAAAATGAATAAGTATTAACATCGACGATTTCATCATTACCTTGAAATATGTCTCTAAGACAACGCCAATCATCTTGAGAGAAAGATACCTTTTGTAGCGCTTTGCCTTCCACTCTGATTTCACTTTAATCATATCAACTGAACTACGTTGTTTTACGTTTATTTGAAGAAAATTGAATATTTTAAGTTTATTTTTGCTTTCTGTTTCGCTAAATCTATTCTGATATACTAATTAAATTATCTTCCTGAAATTTTACCGAATATATTGGTTGTTATCGCATATTAACAAGCAATATAATATTTTGAGTAGAAAAATCATCCCA
>NC_068990.1:13375640-13378140 GCF_001194135.2 Octopus bimaculoides
TAGTCGAGCAAATCGACCCCAGGACTTATTCTTTGGAAGCCTAGTACTTTTTCTATCGGTCTCTTTTGCCGAACCGCTAAGTTACGGGGACATAAACACACCAGCATCGGTTGTCAAGCGATGTTGGGGGGACAAACACAGACATACAAACACATACACACATACATATATATATACATATATATGACAGGTTTCTTTCAGTTTCCGTCTACCAAATCCACTCACAAGGCTTTGGTCGGCCCGAAGCTATAGTAGAAGACACTTGCCCAAGATGCCACGCAGTGGGACTGAACCCGGGACCATGTGGCTGGTAAGCAAGCTACTTACCACTCCAAATTTAAATTCCACCGACGTCAACTCTGCCGTTCAACCGTTTGAGTTTGATGAATTACAATACCAGTCAAATAATGGAGTCGATGGATCAGACGAACTTTCTTCTCTCAATTCTACAGGCATCGTGCCAAAACCGGAAGTGATTATTTCAACGTTGATAAATAATGGTCAATCCAAGTTCAATTTGAACATTCTGCTGCGTCAAAAGTGTAAAAGAAAAAAAAAATGAGGAAAATGTCCGTGTCTGCTGATTCTTAATTTATCGAGCTCAAAACGTAAGAAGTCGGAAGAAATATAGTTAACCATTTAGCCCGATGTGCTAACAATTCTGTCAGACATGATAATCCTTCCTCTTATATGCAAAAGGCCTAAAATTTGTAGGGACGGGGTTGGTCGATTACATCGATCACAGGACACAAGTGGTACTTATTTTATCGACCCTGAAACGTTGTGTATGAGTGTGTGTGTGTGTGTGTGTGAGAGAGAGAGAGTGTGTGTGTGCGTGTGTGCGTGTGAAAATTATTAATATAAAGCAGTGAACCTGTAAACAGCATAAGTAAAACGCAAAACAGCGCTTTAGGTCAATGTATCATGAGTGTATTTTTCTCCCATCTATCAATTGATACACAACGTACCAGTGACTAGTTCTCTAGGCTCTTTTGATCAAACAGAGAAAGACGTTGTTCTCACGCAAATTGAATATATACACATGTGAGTGTGTGTATATACGTGTGTGTGTGCGCGCGCGCATAGGTTTGGTAATACAAGCAGGAAAAATAGAATTCGAAATAGGTACAAAACTCTATGATTCACTTTGCTGACGTAAAACGAAAGAAAAGAAACATAAAAAGAAGCGTATACCTACAGGGTGCTTGGACAAAATTCGACAGTTTGCACAACAGGTAAAAATAAAGACAATATCCCATCCAAAATTCAAAAGCTTACAAGTAGGTTAAGGCAGACAAATAATGGTTTACTTGATGTAGCCGCCCTCAGCTTCCAAAACGGCCTCGAGACTGTTCCGCAAACTGACGCATGCGTTCCTCACTGTCTCCCTCGAAAGACCTTCGAACATCTCCTTCATCTTGGACACCGGCTCAGCCTTAGTATTGCAGACAGAGCGGTTTGTATCGTTTTCAACTGTGCACCGCACAGAGTAATCCATCAGATTACAATCGCGGATATTAGGAAGCCAGAAATTGGGACTGACAAAAATTTCAAGGCGGCGAGCTTGCAGAAACGTTAACACTCCGGGCGAAATGCTTAACGGTGTTTCGTCTGCCGCTACATTCTGAATTCAAATTCCACCGAGGTCGACTTTGCTTTTCATCCTTTCGAGGGTCGGTAAATTAAGTACCAGTTATGTACTTGGGTCGATCTAATCGACTTAATCCCTTTGTCTGTCCTTGTTTGTCCCTTCTATGTTTAGCCCCTTGTGGGCAATAAAGAAATTAAAACAATAAGATATAAGAAATTGGGACTGGCGAAGTCGTAAAAATTTTGAATTTATCCATAGGTGTGGCAAGGAGCCGAATCCTTCTGCCACACATATGGTTTTCCATCACAACCTTCTCCAGTCAAAGATTATCCACAATCACCAGCAGCTTCACATCTCCCGCAATAGGTTCCCCATTTGTAAAAGTAATTCCGGCAGGCGGACGCAGCCAGAACTCCTGCTGTGTCATGTCCTGTTGGGCATGGCTTCGTAGCATCCGAAACAGTTGTCTTACGGACTTTACAGTGTTCACAAAGCATTCGGCAGAGGTCATGATGTCGGCATTTTGATACCCGGTGAGAATGATCATGATACATGCAACTCATTTCCAATATTTAGCTGACTCCTCTGCGTCAGTTAACATTTTCCCAACTACAACTTTAATCTTTATGCTTTCTCAAGCCATTGATTATTCACCAATACATCCAGCTATTTCTTCAGGAAACATAAACAAAAAAATCGTCCAATTTAACACGACGACCCTGCACGTTTCGAATTCTTTTCCCTCTTCCTCTCTTTCTCTGTGTATAAATATATATATATATATATATATATATATATATATATATATATATATATGCATGTATGTGAGTATGTATACGTGTGTGTATGTGCTTGTAAACTGGAATATAAACATAGAAACAACACCAACGAAAATCATCGATGATTCGA
>NC_068990.1:13380524-13384394 GCF_001194135.2 Octopus bimaculoides
TATATATATATATATATATATATATATATATATATAATATGCAAGCATACATATATATATGTACATATATGATATACTTTTGTATCTCTCACTCTCTCTCTCTATATATATATATGCGCATGCATATTTGTGTGTTTCAACGCATGCTCGCACATATATGAGAGTATACGAATCTCCAACTACAGCAATGTGTGTGTGTGTGTAATTTAAAGACGAATGTCGAGAAAGTTCTTTCCAAAAGCTTGTAACAAACCTTTAGAATTTGATATAGATGAATACTAAGAGGTGTAGCTAACCGTAAAAGAATACGGAACTGGTAATATCCTTAATGTGTATTGCAGACGATAAGAAAAATCTTATTTTTTATTCTACTTCCATGATTCTGTCTATAACTAGTTAATAGGGTATTTGCGGATCTTACGTTGGATTGTAATGTTAATATTTTCCCCAAACCTCACCACGACCGCCGTCATCTTATTGATAAGCGCCATGCAGAGTTCTGTTACGCGAGACTTCATACGTGTTTATATCCTCACGCGGAAAATTTGGCGCAGGCATTGCTGTATAGTTAAGAAATTCACTTTGCAGCTATGTTGTTCTGCGTTCGATCCTAAAATAAATCAAAAAAAGAAAGATCACAATCATTTTTTCTATTTCGATTTAAACCTTGTGAAATGATTTGATTTATGACAACTAATCGACAAAATGTCGAATATACACGAGAGGGTGCTGATAAGTACCTGGCGTTGAGGGTACTGCGAAAAGCCTGGTTGGAGACCAAACCTTCCCATTTCTTTTACAGGTCTCAGAATAACGGAATGATTGCTACAATAAGTTTGTGAATCCTAAGAGGGGAATATGTTGAATAAAATCATAATTAATTGATCCTCCTCTAATTTCTTTTACCAAACCAGCAAATCTTCCGCACCCCCTCGTATATACTTTATGGTATTGGTTCCTAGTCTCTCGGTTCTGAATTCAACTTGCGTCGGTGTTAATACTTGTTGTCAAGTAGTAAGGAGAAACAATAACAAACACAAACACACACACACACACACACACACACACACACACACACACACACACACACACACACACACACACACACACACACACACACACACACACACACACACACACACACAAACACACATACAATTATATATGTACGACGGGCGGCTTTCAGTTTACGTCTGCCAGATCCAGTGACGCATCTATATCCAGTTGCCCCAAGGATATAGTAGCCGACACTTGCCCAAGTTGACATGCAGTGGGACTGAGCCAGGAGCCATATAGTTCAGAAGCAAGTGTCTTCTATTATAGCCTCGGGCCGGCCAAAGCCTTGTGAGTGGTTTATTTGCCAGAATTACAGCTTCAATTCTACGAGATATGTACTCATACTAAGTTTGAATTGTTTCCAAAGAAATTTTTGTCCATTCTTCAGCTAAAGCAGTCTCCAATTCTTGTAGTGATGATGGTGGAGGATATCGATCCCTTACTTGTTTTTCGAAAATGCACCATAAATGTTCAATAATATTGAGATCTGGAAACAGTGATGGTCAGAAAAGATTTATCGTAACTTAAAATTTTTTTGATAAAAATAGATGACTATTGTACGTGTTTTCTTTTTCCATAACTGTATGCCCACTTTTGCATTACCCTGTATGCATGTGTGTGTGTGCGTGTGTGTGTGTATGTCTGTGTGTGTGTGTGTATGTCTGTGTGTGTGTGTGTGTGTGTGTATATATATGTATATATACTACGTTAATATATGTGTTACGTGTGTGTGTGTGTGTGTGTGTGTGTGTGTGTGTGTGTGAGTGAGTGTATCTGTACGTGTATATTTTAATACTTCTCGTAGCATAATTAAGTATCGTTCCATGTCGTGCATTATTAAGCATATACGTTAGTGCTCTAGGCGTAGTACAATCTCATTGATCATTCGACTAGGTTCGAACGTAGGTTTACTTTCTTATGTCTAGCATCTCAAATTGTATTACTTCCGTTTCACTGAACAAAGCGGAACGGCCGACCGTGCAAAGTTCATATTAACAATACGTTTTTCTCAATCGATTATGACAGACCAATTCACACGTAACATAGAAAGCCCACTGTTTATACAGCCTAGATTGTGGTTTTGCAGTCTATAACAATAGTACTTACTGAATTCCCACTGTGTAAGAAGAATATTGGTGTTCATATTTTGTGTTAACAAAAATGCTGCAATGATTGAAGTCTTTCATTTCAACGCCGACCGATGCTGCTTTCGATTCAGGTTCACTGACATTTTGTATATGGCCAAATCGCCTCAGCCATTTTAGAAATCCAGGAATCATATACTTTAATGAAACGATTCAAAATAATATTATGGTTGCATGTAAACACACAAACACATACACACACATACATACGCATAAACACACATACTCATATACACATATGTGACGTGTATGTCTGTGTGTGTACGATGGCTAACAAAGTCATTCTCGTTCCGGCAGACTCAAATCTAATCGCTGTTGTGCTTCATCACAGGAGAACAACTACTTGTTGTCGGCGGTTATGGGTTCATAGCACACTCAATGCATTAGCAAAGAGGATTCTGAGACAGTGGGTGAGTTATCATCGTAGTATCTCGTCAACCAGACGTACTCCGGAACTAATGAATCTAACAAGAGCCGATGGTCTTGTTTATAACTTGAGTGAATAACATGTTTGCTGACGTGTATTGATATCTAGTAAATCTTTGTTCACCGTGCACACGCTGAGTATAAAGGTAGTGGTATTGTTCATAGGTTCCCAGAGAATGGTTTTCACAATTAGGGTCATTACCCCCAAACTTTCAGATTTTCGGTGATAAATGCTAACAATTAAAGATATTCTTTGCAGTCAAGTGGAGTAGGTGGAATTTCTGTATACTCATACGTATTTTTAGTCTGCACTTGTTCTAACGGCATTAGCTTCTAGTCGGATGAACTTTCTTTGTAGACCGATAGCTATCTACTACATAATTCGCTGCCCGAATTTGATACAGACTTTCAAGTTTTGGAAAATTTGTAAAGTCACAGAAAAATATTTTAGCTAAATTTTAAAATTTTCCATCGTACTTATCAGGTCATTACGTGGAGTTTAATTCTCGATCCGTGCATCCAAGAGCTGTCCCATTTCAACTTTTGAACTTTGTGCACATCACTTTATTTTCCTTTATGTATCATGTATTGCTCGCACTTAGAAGTTGCAAGCTTATGTGTGTTAGCAATCCATCTCCTTTTTTCTTGTTTCATGTATTTTTAAAACATGTTTAAAATACTTCCATGCCTTCTTTCTATATTATCGCTTTTAGCTTCACTCGTTAGTTTCTTTCCAGACATCTTCAATGGAAAGTAAATCCAACAGCGGTGGCGATTAAAATTTATCCACAAAAAATTATCCAGAACAAATATCGTTACTTCTTGGGTTAAAAGTAGACATAGGGTAAAAAAATTGGGTGCGGGGGGCGTTACTTTTTTTATTTCATGGGGATCTAAACCTCTTGACCATTCTATTCCATTTACAATAAAAGTGAGTGGGAACGCTTTTTCTTCAGTTTTTCCCGTCTTTAGTCACGTATTGTAATGCTTGACACAATTGTGCAAAGCCTTTTTGCTAGATTCAAGGGAATGTCTGTTCTTGTTTGTTTGGGATAACAGAATATAAAAAAGAGTATTATTTGGTATCTCTAGGCTTTGTAGTTTATATATCTGTTTCTGTTTTCCCAATATTTATTCATACTTTAAATGTCTAAAAATGACAGTTCTTTCTGATTAGATTCCATCATAACCCTTTATGTACACGTTTATATATATATATATATATATATATATATATATATAT
>NC_068990.1:13384419-13391483 GCF_001194135.2 Octopus bimaculoides
GTGGAGGCACAATGGCCCAGTGGTTAGGGCAGCGGACTCGCGGTCATAGGATCGCGGTTTCGATTCCCAGACCGGGCGTTGTGAGTGTTTATTGAGCGAAAACACCTTAAGCTCCACGAGGCTCCGGCAGGAGATGGTGGCGAACCCTGCTGTACTCTTTCACCACAACTTTCTCTCACTCTTACTTCCTGTTTCTATTGTGCCTGTAATTCAAAGGGCCAGCCTTGTCACACTGTGTCACGCTGAATATCCCCGAGAACTATGTTAAGCGTACACGTGTCTGTGGAGTGCTCAGCCACTTGCACGTTAATTTCACGTGCAGGCTGTTCTGTTGATCGGATCGACTGGAAACCTCGACGTCGTAAGCGACGGAGTGCCAACAACAACGAATGTGTATGTGCGTACACACACGTATATGAACGTAATATGGATAAAGGTTGGATTTAGAACACCTCTTGTTCTTTAAACACAGCACTACTAAATCAGGCCTGACATAAAGATAACTAACATCAAGAAATACTCTATTTCTTATTGGTGATTTCCTCGTGAAATATTTCCCTTTTATATTGAAATAATATATTTTTTTAATAGTTGCTGTATAAAATCCATAATACATATTTTCTTCTTGATAAATGTTTTAACGTTTTCGTTATTTACTAATTATTTTTCAACGTGAATCGTTTTTACAATTACAACAGGAAGCTAGCCGATCAGACTTATTTCAAGAACAGGCAGAGTTGTACAATATGCAACCCACCCCGCGGCGAAATATTGGAGGTGTTAGAAGAGAAAAAAAAGTAAGAATTTTTCGTGGAATCGAAAAAGTTTTCTTTTTGTTTATGATTCATTATCTGCGATGCGATGTTTAAATAATAGAAATCTGGAAAAATTCCTAAAAGGAAAAAAAAAAAAATTTATTATTTTTCATAAGTTACAGGAGGTGTATTTTTTACTTATCTTTATTTTGCAAAACTAAAACCAAAAAGTAATAGTAAAGACACTGAAATATTACAGATCCTCACAAGAAATAGCATATGCAAAAACAAACCTATAATGAATCGGTGAAGCTTAGAAATTCCCAAAATTTGAATAGAGAAGGAACCAGTTTTAGGAGCCAAAGTCTGAGGGAATGGACATCTTTTAATATTTTGTGTACTAATGAGGCGAAATTTGAGCTGAAGATTTTCTTTTAATATTGTTCAATGCAGACAATGCAAACTATACAACAGTATGTTCGTATTTGTTTAGAGAAATACATGGTGTCTCCTATATTTTCATTTTATTGCATTATCATTTTAAGTACATTTAAGACAAATATATTTGACGGCATTATCATAGCAGGGGTGCAGGTGTGGCTGTATGGTTGCGGGTTCAGTCCCACTGCGTGGCACCTTGGGCCTTCGGTCTTTTACTATAGCCCCGGGCCGACCAAAGCCTTGTGAGTGGATTTGGTAGATGGAAACTGAAAGAAGCACGTCGTATATATATATATGTGTGTGTGTGTGTGTGTGTGCATGTTTGTGTGTCTGTAATTGTCAGTAACGTTTCCCTTTCATGCATCCTTCAGGCACAACACCGTTCGTCCTTTTGTCAACCAGCCCGGGAGTTCATCTTCTCCATAGATCAATGCATTAAATTGTTCTACGATCAATTTATGGCAACTACTGAAATTTTTTATCCATTATTAGTATTATTATTGCCTTTGCACAGCTTCTAACGCTGAAGATGTACTACGGTGTCAGCTGTTCACTACTAGTGAACTAAGGTAACACCCCTTATTTTTCAAGCACCTTCCGGAGTATTCGAGCGGTTCCAAGCAGTGCTGCTTTCTGCAAGTGCTCCACCGTTATTGCAGCCCCTATTTGTTCCATGTTCTTCTCAAGACTTTTACTCACTGTTCTCAGGGCTCTGACAATTATTGGTACTACTACCACCCTTTTCATTGACCACAACTGCTTAACCTCCCAAGCTAACCTGTCATATCTATCGACTTTTCTTTCTTCCTTATCGCATACATGTTTGTCAGCTGGGCAGGCTATATCTATGATCCAGCATAGTTTGCTTTCTTTCTCAATTAAAACTATGTCTGGCTTCCTAATCTCTATCTCGTGGTCGCACTGAATCAAAATCCCATAGGATCTTTGCATTCCTATTTTCGACGATGCCTTCAGGTTTGTGGTCGTACTAATTTTTTGGTCTGTCAAGTCCTTACTTGTTGCAAAATGTCCAATGGACAAGCCTGACTATATTGTCGTGGCGTCTCTTATATTCCTTCTGCGCTAGTGGCGTACATTGGCTGGTAATATTCCATACGGTTTCACCGTTTTGTCCACAGATTCTGCACTTACCACTTTCTGCTGTTGCTGTCTATTCTATATTTTATGTAGTTTGTTCTTAGTGCTTACTCTTAAGCAGCACAGATTAGAGCCTCCGTTTCCGGTTTTAAATCACTTTTGGTCATCCACAGCCATCTTTTGTCTGTCTTATCTTCAACATCCCTATTTTAACTTTCATTCGTTTTCAATTGCTTGTACAGTGCTTTATCTTTGCAATCTTTCATTCTACACAAGCCTGACCTTCTTACTTCTAATAATAGCGCTTCTGTGACATTTTTTTACATAACATGCCACGTTGTTTTCTTCTGCTCTAATGCTGTGTTCGCATCCAATAAGTCCTCTTCTCCTTTTTTTCTTGGTACATACAGTCTGGAGTGACCCATATCCAGTTAGCAACTTCCTTGTCTTTCTGTTTAAGCTGTTTAGTTCATCTACTGTCCATGGGATTACCTCTGCTCCATATCTGAGGAGTTAAACCGGCCAGATGTTGATAGCTTCGATCTTATTCCGTCCATTAAATTTCGACTTAAGGATCAGTCTCAGTCTGCGCAAGTACTCCACCTGAAATTTTTCTGTCATTTCTGTCTCCATCAATTTGTCCATTTCCCAAATCCCCAAGTACTTATAGCCCGTCTCTTCTATCTGCTTCATAACCTCCTCCGACGATATCGATATCCCGTCCATACATTTGATTTTGCTTCTCTTCAAGACTAGCACACCACACTTTCTCAGTCCGAACTCCATTCTGATATCAGCACTGAAAGTATACACCGTATCAACGAGAGAACTGACTTGGGCTTCATGTTTACCATAAACTTTCAGGTCATCCATTAATAACAAATGGTTGACTTTGTTTGGCGGCTTTTGAATACATACTCAGCATTTGCTTTCCTCAGGATCAGTGTTAGTAGTATCAAGCACAATACAAAGATCAAGGGGACTGGCAATTCCCTTGGAAGATGCTATCTCTAAATTTCTTCCGTATGCTGTCAGGTCCGTCCTCCAATTCGCCGTATTTTTTCCAAGCAATCGCTCAACGTTCGATGAAATACCAAATGGGTTCACACATTCCATTATCCAAGAGTATGGTATCATATCGTACGCTTTCCGATAGTCGATCCATAACATGACTAAGTTACTTTTCCTCCTCTTGCAGTCTCTAAGTACAGTTTTGTCTATTAGGAGTTGATCCTTGGTACCTCTGCATTTACGCTTGCAACCCTTCCGCTCATGTGGGAGGACTCCATTTTGTTCCAGATGTTCGTACATTGACTCTGCGAGTATTCCAGTCAATAATTTCCACATATGTGGGTAACAGGATATCGGCCTGTAATTGTCTACCTTCTGTTTATAATAATAATAATAATAATAATTATTATTATTATTATTATTATTATTATTATTATTATTATTATTATTATTATTATTACTATTATTAAGACGGCGACCAGGCAAAATCGTTAGAAAGCCGGCAAAATGTTTAGCGGTTCTTCGTTTGTCTTTATGTTCTGAGTTCAAATTCCGCTGAGGTCGACTTTGTCTTTCATCCATTCAGGGTTGATAAATTAAGTACCACTAAAACACTGTGGTCGGTATCATCGACTATTTCCCTTCCCCAAAATTTCAGGCCTTGTGCCTTTAGTAGAAAGGATTATTGTTATTATTAATGCGCCAGCTATAATAAAAATTCTATCTGCTTTTAATATCCATATTCGAGTTTCCTCTATTTCTAGATATTTGTATTTGTATTTTGGAAGTTTGTCCGTTTCTTTTAAAGAAGCAATGTCATCTCTTGGTATTGATACATCGATTAGAAAGCACTTTTTTTCTTGGTGGTCTCTAACAACTATATCCGGCCCATTGGCCTTAATTTCTGTATTATTGTTGTTATTGTTATTATTATTATTATTATTATTATTATTATTATTATTATTGTTATTATCCTCCTCCTCCTCCTCATCATCATCATCATCATCATTATCATTATTATTATTATTATTATTATTATTATTATCATCATCATCATTATTTACTTACTACATGTTGCATTCTCAGGATTTATAAACACACACACACATATACATACATACATGCATATATACATGCATGCATGTGTGTGTGTGTGTGTGTGTGTGTGTGTGTGTGGATCAATACATAAGTAGTTTATATATTTTCTCCTGACACGAAAGTATTTTCGGTATTCGCATCAGGCGTTCATAAAATTATATGCATGAATGAAAGGACAGAAGTGGTAAAAATGGAGAGCCATTAATAGCTTTTTTGTTTAAACTTAACCTTCTTTTAGATAAAAAAAAAACACACTATTTATTTTTAAAGTAATTTATAAATAGTTTTGAAATGACTGTAATTACCATGAAAAACACAATTTTGCTTTAACTTTCAGTGATAAGCTAGCATAGAGAGCACAGGATAAAATACCTCTTAATTATAACGATGTTTGTTTTGAAGTAATGCCGAATAAAGTGACCTGGATATAAAAAAAACACTAAAGCAGAAACACGCTAACAGTACGAGCAGACGAGAAACCCTGTGAGTGTTCTCTTGATATACTAGACATAGCAGCCATATCACCAGTAAAGCGTCTCACTAAACACTTCTCTGAAGCCGAATAAATCAATGATCGAAGATATTTCTGACTTCACTAATGTGTCATTACGTTTGGCCTCGCGTACATTGTTTAAAATGTCGTTAATTTCATATAATGATAGAGTAAGATCTAGACAAAATATGATTACATTTATAGCAAATGGAACGATTGCGTAAGGTTTTCTCATTGGCTCTCGAACATAAATGCTTTATATGCAAGTATTTGGCGGGGGTGCTTGAATGAAAATTATAAATCTGTACGCAAGTATATTTGTGTACAAGGGAAATAGTGATAATCCCTATTTGACAACAATTAATATATGAATTCAGGGAGTTGGAGATTTTAAATTACCGTAAACATTGAAAATTCTAATCTCAATCACTTCCTCGCTCTCACACGAAGAAAAATACACCTAATTATAAATTTCTATGGTCCCTAAACTTTTAAAATTATCTTGTTATATGAAGTATATATTTTTGAAAGTAGTATTTACTTGCTTACATTTGAGCCCTTTGACTGCGTAATTAAATTTCATTGTCATTTCTGTAATGATGTTAATTATGCATCGAAAACATAAAACTGATACTTTCTGCTTTTACAAAACTATAACAGTATCTGCTGTCGGTACGGTTTTCATTTCCACAACAGCATTTGATTCTTACTCTGTACAGTGATATTTGATGAAATATGTAAAAAAAAATTAAGAAAATCTGAAATATTGTCCATTGTGAAAGGTGTCGATAGGATGTCTCTGTTTCCCGTAGTACAAGTGGAGATATTTTTTTTCTGCAAATGCGTTGCAGTAAGACTGCTTTCTGCAGTTAATTGTAATAACATTTTGAACGGATACATCCGTCCTCTGCGTTCAAAGTGTTAAACATTTTAATTTAAATTTTCATCATGAAATATGCAAAATATAATTAAAATGGAAGGAAAATAATTCCCCTATTGAAAAGAAAACGAGAAAGGTTCAAATCAGTATTAAAACAGAGAACGATAACAAAAAGAGAATAATTCAAAATATACAGTATCATAAATAATAACTTTATTAAATATGTGGACTGTCGCGAAGAAAACTATACATATACAAGCAATTGTCTCATTGTTACATAACTGATGCATTTTACTGAGGCACGAAACGACAAACGTTTTGTGGTAGAATGGAAAATAAGATATTATACGTAATATATATATTTTCGCCACTGGAATTAGCGCCGAAAATGAAACAAAATGGCTTTAATTGAGAATCAAAGTACCAAAAACATACCACTTCATATGAAATTTTTCATTTTGCATTTTCGAACCATGATTGCAAGAGGTTTATAGTTGGATGTAATCACATTGGATATGAGCATAAGACGACTAAAACATTGAAGGGAGTTTGTTGTCAGTTACGTCAACTCTCAGTAATGACCTTGTAGTTATTTTATCTGGAACTTAAAGATGACACGCAAACTACACCTTGACGAGATTTGCACGTTGAATGTAAAGGGCCATAGCTAAATACCATCGGACTTTTAATCCACTCCCGTTCGATTGTAGCGGGGAGTGTCCCGACAACAAATTCAGTAATAAACAAACGAAAAATTAAATTCAATTACATTCAGTTAGCTATTATTGCTCTACCTTGTGAGTAGCATTTCATAGGTGTAAATGTCAGGCAAACTCGTGCTACTTGGGTCCAGAGGAAAGGTCTTCACGGACCGCCGTGGCTGCTCTTGAGCCACCAACACCTATGAAAGAGAAGGAAATCTTTTGTTATCAAAATCCCATTCCATGCCCAATAACATCCGTTGGTAACGACGTCGTACATTTGTGAGTATAGACCAGTAAGGTAGACCGAAGCCTAATTATTCTCAAATCTGGTCCGTGAATACTTCCAAATCTGACTTGTGAGACACTGTATACATACACACCCACTGTAGATCTGTGGGGGTAATGAGCTAATATACAGTAAGACATTAGATTACGGAAAGCATATCACCTTTGCAGGCTGTTAAACAAACTGGTGGCCCAAAATGATATTGAGTCCTTGGCTGTGGAATCCTAACCAGTCAATCAGTCATTTACGTCAGACTCCACCATATGTATGTATATATATATATATATATATATATATA
>NC_068990.1:13393180-13393573 GCF_001194135.2 Octopus bimaculoides
TATATATATATATATATATATATATTTACATATATTTACATGTAATCTCTTGGTATATATATAGATATACATACATGCATGTGTATGAACACACGCTCACACACAGACACACAAACGTATGTATATGTGTATACATATATATATACATATATACATATGTGCATATATATAATGTATACATATATACATATATATATATATACACATATATATATATATAGATACATAGATATATACGTATATATAAATGCATATCTATATGTACATACCATGTAAATATATATGTACCTATATATCTATCTATGGGAGAATGTACGAAAAAACAACAGACGAGGACAGGTGGTGTCCCCTCTCTCCCCCCTCTCTCTCTCTCTCCCTCTCTCTCTCTCTCTC
>NC_068990.1:13394839-13395647 GCF_001194135.2 Octopus bimaculoides
TATACAAACACAAATATATATATATATATATATATATATATATATATATAGAGAGAGAGAGAGAGAGAGAGATACATATATATATATATATATATCTACAAAAGTGTGTGAGTGTGTATATGTTGTTGGGAACGAATGATATGTTTAAAACTGCGTTTTGTGAAATGCTTTATTTGTGGATTAGCAATGCTCCTATTGGTTTCATACACAATATGCAAGTTTTCCACATAAAGATGTTTGTTCTTTTACATATGGGACACAGACACCTATATACACACAATATGTGTGTGTGTGTGTTTATGCATATATAATCTTTTATTTGTTTCAGCCATTCGACTGCATTTACGCTGGAGCACGTACCACCTTTAGTCGAACAAATTGACCCTAGTATTATTTTATCGGGCTCTTTTGCCGAACCGCTAGGTTACAGGGACGTAAAGACACCGACATCGGCTGTCAAGCGATGGTGGGAGGACAAACACAGACGCACAGATACAAAGACACACACACACATACACAACGGGCTTTTTTCAGTTTCAGCCTACCAAATCCACTCACAAGGATTTGGTCGGCCCGTAGCTATAGTAGAAGACACTTGCCCAAGGTGCTACGCAGAGGGACTGAACCCGGAACCATGTAGTTTGTAAACAAGCTACTTACCACACAGCCACCCCGGCGCCTATATATTTGCATAAGTACGTATTTATATATATATATACATACATATATAAATATACATATACATATATATGCACATATGTATATATAATCTTACACACACACACACACACACACACACACACACACA
>NC_068990.1:13395809-13398474 GCF_001194135.2 Octopus bimaculoides
TATATATATATATATATATATCCCGAGTCAGATCTATAGTTAAATTGGATTTGGTACTTGCTTATTCTTCAAATCTTGGTGTCTTAAGCTTTGTTTATTTCAGCGTGTGTCCTATCTAATCGTACCTAGCCATCTTTTGCATCCTTCTAGTTGATATGTCTACATCCTTATGAATCCTCATACCAAAATCGCATATATGTGTTTGTGTATATGAGTATGTATATTTACATTATGCAGCAGACAGTAAAACCATAGAATCATAATGACTTAAATAAATTTAAATATTAAAAAAAAAACATTGAAATAAGTGGAAATTATAAGAATATTAAAACATTTCTTTTACGCTTACAGTGTGTGGAACGAAATATATGAGTGATTCCGGATGAAGCGTTTCGAAACATGGTGACGTATTACTCTTCCGAAATCGATAACCTTTGCATTTGAAACATAATATAGGGCTTCATTTGTATATATGTACTTTTGAGAGATCACTATCCATAAAAGAATATACATTTTATGCTCAACAGAGCACGAAATAGAAGAGTGAATCAAACTGAATTAAAAGCAGAAATACACAAATTACACTATCCACTACAGTAATAGCTTAATTTATAAAAGCTCTGTCTGTCCGTCAGTCTGTGTGTGTGTGTCTGTGTGTGTACCTGTATCTATCTATCTATCTATCTATCTATCTATCTATCTATCTAACTGTGTGTGTGTGTGTCAGTTGAATACTCAACACTAATAATTGGGGAAGGAAATCAGTTACCTCCCTTATAAAAGCGGTCAACAAAGCACGAATGAATGTCTTTACATCACTTTTATTTCCGATCGGAGTCAGGCTTTCCGTTATATGTGTGTGTGTGTATGTATATGTTTGTGTGTTTGTGTGTGTATAAATATATAATATACGTACATATATCCTCATGTGTGTGTGTGTGCGTGGGACTATGTTACACAAACGAATGGAGAATGCATTCAACACGTTTAGTATTCTCTTATTCTTTTATTTGTTTTAGTAAGTTCACTGCGGCCAAGCTGGAGCACCGCCTTTAGTCGAATAAATCAACCCCCCACGACTTATTCTTTGTAAGCCTAGTATTTCTTTTATCGATCACTTTAGCCGAACCGTTAAATTATGAGGAGGTA
Organism: Octopus bimaculoides; assembly: GCF_001194135.2. NCBI lineage: Eukaryota > Metazoa > Mollusca > Cephalopoda > Octopoda > Octopodidae > Octopus > Octopus bimaculoides. The sequence continues at coordinate 13,396,959 of NC_068990.1, forward strand.
GACACACCAACATCGGTTGTCAAGCGATGGTGGTGGACAGACACAGACACACAAATATATACATGTATATATATAGAGAGAGAGAGAAATACGACGGGCTTCTTTCAGTTACCATCTACCAAATCCGCTCAAAAGACTTTGGTCGGCCCGAGGCTATAGTAGAAAACAGTTGTGCAAAGTGCCACGCAGTGGGACCGAACCTGGAACCATGTAGCTGAGAAGCAAGCTTCTTACCACACAGTCACACATGCGCGTTGTAGTGTATATATTTAACTGAAGTAGAAGCTTGATTCAGCATAGGATTACTAAAAAGGATTCAAAATATTTAGAAACTTGCATTCAAAAGATCTGGTGAGTATTTGCGATTCGAAGTTTGTCTTTCATACACATATACAGACATATGCACATGCGTACGTATGCACACGCAAATATGCAAATGTCGAAGGGACCGCTCTAGGAATTGAAGCCACAAAGCCGTGCCTCCTCACACACACACAAACCAAAAATAAAGGTAATCACAAGTTTATATTAAAGTCCCTACGTGCGTTTCAACATTATGGTTGTTTGGAGCCCTGCAATAAATGTTTCAAATGCATGTGGATGCTGGACGAGAACATGATCAGGGAACAATTTATTGTATGAAGTTATGGATACAAATGTCATAAGAAGCTTGCTTCCCTATCACATGGTTCCGAGTTCAGTGCCACACAGTAAACTATAGACAAAGATACTTGAAAGGAACAAGAAGGAAAGGAGTGGTCAAAATGTAGAAGAATGTGTTCACAATAAAGGCAAGTAAGGGGCTTGAATTTGAACATAAAGCGCCAACATAAAGCAACAGCAGGGATCCTAAACTTGAGTAAAATTTCAACGAGAACCTGATACAAACGGTTGAATTCTCTGAAGTTCAACATTGGAAGACTGAGATGACTAACGAAGAGAATGGAGTTGGTTGTATTGCACACAAATATGATAGACATTTACTAAAATCAAAATACGATAAGATGTTAAGGAAACAGCATCCCCCACTGGATTTGCTTTTATTCTATGTACATTTCTAACTTGTTTAAATATATTACACTGCATTGTTTATCATCATTATTATTTAATGTTTGACTTTTGCTTTGCATTTGTACAAGTTGGATCCAAATCTCACCCAGAGACCTCAAGAGACAACAAGTTAGAAGTTCATGTAGGTGTTATGCCTAGGGTACCATATATTTGAATTTGTACAGTGTTGTTCTAGAGAATGTTTAAAAAACCATAAGAAAATTATGTGTTTGTTTTAAAATTTGAGATCACATAGACAGTATTTTACGTAGGATATGGGCAGTTCCCATTAGCACTATCTTTTGAACTTCAGCCATTTTGGGGTTTCCTGTTATCTGAGCTAGGTAGTAATCAACCTGTTTCGCTGTCATTCCCAGGGCACCTATGACAATAGGTATTGTTTTCGTCTTCAGATTCCACATTTTGCTAATTTCTATTTCAAGATCTTTATATTTGCTCAGTTTTT
>NC_068990.1:13398607-13406206 GCF_001194135.2 Octopus bimaculoides
ATTATCATCATCATCATTATTAGTATCATCATCATCATCATCCTCATCATCATCCTCATCCTCATCATCATCATCATTATTATTATTATTATTTTTATTATTATTATTATTATTATTATTATTATTATTATTATTATTATTATTGTTGTTGTTGTTATTATTATTATTATTTATTGTATATGCATATACACACGCGCACACATCCTCATGCATTGTGTTTATTATATATATATATATACATCCACGTTTGTGTGACATGCTCTGCTTTGTATGTGTGGGCCCTTATGGCCAATAGAGAAAGGTTTTGTTATCAAGCGACTTTAATTACCCTTGGTGCTCTCTGCACTCTATTAGCCGAGCAACGCTCTTCATTATGCTTTCTATATGATTAAAAACAGTCATTATCCAGTTTTTTATTCAAACCGTTAATGGTTATAAGAGCTATTGCAAGAAATTAATCAATAAGATATAGCTTCTTATTATTATTTTTCTTCTTCTTCTTCTTCTTCTTCTTCTTCTTCTTCTTCTTCTTCTTCTTCTTCTTCTTCTTCTTCTTCTTCTTCTTCTTCTTCTTCTTCTTCTTCTTCTTCTTCTCATTCTCTTCCTTATCTTTCTTCTCCTCCGTACTTTCATTGTTTGGCTTTAACTTTTCCAAGGTGCACTCGAGAGTTTCAATCACAGACGTCAAGGGAGAATAAAAGCTTCCATCAAAAGAAGCGGACTGGTCAGAACTAGTCAGATGCTATGCAGATTCATAAGGAGAAAAATAAAAGAATGATGTCTGTGTGTAAAAAATTATCTTTACAAAAATTTTTAAATCATAATAACATTGAATGAGTAAAATTGTATTTATAGAAGGAGGAATTTACACAAAATATGTGATGTACCTATAAATATGACCTTTGCTCATGCACTTATTTCGGTGCTGCCATGAATTTGGTCTACATATTTGTTCGCTTTATTTGATATTATACTCAGTGCTCTAATAACTATAGGTAATGTTGTTGCTTTGAGACAAGGTTGTCAAACTTCAATATCGTCAGACGCTGACTGCCCTGCGGGAGTCGGGAAATGCATTCGGCCGAAATTCTACGTTATGAATATGAAGAAATCCATTTGTGGGTAAAGGCGATGACGTTCTCGGGGAAAATCTAGGTGTCGACGAGGATGAAGTAAATGGCTTGTTTAAAGAGGTGTTTTGGACACGGAATTCTCATTAATAATTCCCCAAAATCCCTGATCAGGCAGTAGTGCTGAGAAGCGCTACCAGCCAGGTCTAACAAAGATGCGCGCAGAGCGTGCAAATAGCGCTGCTCGCAATCGTGTCCGAACATTGCTGTCTTGTGGAATTATGTCGAACAGCTGTTATCGCATGTAGGACAAATCCGACTATTCGCTGTATCCATCGCGTTGATCTCCCCACTATACACATGTCTTACCTTGTTATGAGGGTCGGGAGGTAGAGTTCCTCTGTTTAATGGTTATGGTGAAAGAGGCTGTGTGGTGGACCACACTGAAAAGCTTGAGGAAAGATAATTTTCTCTTCGGTCCAGCCCTCATTGACTTTTTCTCGCTCCATTTGGAAATGAAAGTGAAAGTGGAGAGGGAAGAGCTTCCTCTCAGTGGTTTTGTGATAAGGTAGGTGGCTGTGGCAAAATGGGTAGAGTGAATAGATATGTTCTCAGCATGCACATCTAGATTAGAGAGCAGCAAATGAGCGATGGCTCATGCTTTTGATGGTCGGAGTAATTCTGGATCTGTGGTCTTTCTTGATTGTCCCCAGCTGGAATCTCTCTTGTATCAGGAAGACTGCATCATTCATGCTATCACATGCTTTGTATACTATGTAGCATTTCTTTTCCGAATCCTCATCTTTTATATAAATCCCCACACAAATTGTAGACTGTTCTTGTGATGTCCCACTTATCTATGATCCTGTGGCTAATAATAAAAAAAAATCACCATCACCACCATCATCATCATCATCATCATCGTCATCATCGTCGTCGTCGTCGTCGTCGTTATTATTGTTGTTGTTGTTTTTTCTTCTTCTCCTTTCTTCTTCTTCTTCTTCTTCTTCTTCTTCTGCTTCTTCTTCTTCTTCTTCTTCTTCTTCTTCTTCTCCTTCTTCGTCGTCGCCGTCGTCTACTTCATGTGTAAGCGTATTGTCAAATTATGACAATATCTATAAAATTAATCCGTATCACGTATGATTACATGTTGCACACATATGCACGTGTGCATATGTACAAATATACAAGCATAAACATATATACACAAACACATATACACTTACCCCTACAACACGTACACATATATTATGATGCTGCCGCACCTCATTCAATTAAACGTTCGCACCGATCCTCTTTGAACTACATCGCCGTTACATCAAAGCGCTGTATTTTGGACGCTGTTTTGTAAATCTTCTTCCACGCAGAATACATAATTTTGTTGACAGTTTGTGTTCTAGATCAGAATTAGTTCCATTATTCATCTCTTCCCTCTTTAGATCTTAAAATGTTTTGGCGATTACTTGCAAATTAACATGAGTTGGATAGAAACTTAGAGAAAGTTTAAGAAAATTACTTAAGTCTCGCTGCTCGTAATCACACTTGCATATCATGGATCCTGGAAACAATTGTATATAAAATGAGTATTGAATGCTGTTTTGCCTTTTATTATCTTCTACTAAAGGTAATTTCCGTTGCACTTACTTCTCACAAGTAGATTTTGCCAAACTATCCTGGAGCAATGGCTAATCATGATACACTCGTTGCATATATTGCTATGAGATTGTTTCGAATCGATATTTTATCTCAATGCATGAAATTGATTATCATGTAATATTCTGGCTAATCAATACTTACTTGTGAATTTAGATCTCCGATTATTATGCATGCATATAAATATCATGTTTAAAGATGTATGCGTAAATGCTTGTGATCTTGTGTGTGTGTGTGTGTGTGTGTGTGTGTGTGTGTGTGTGTGTGTGTGTGTGTGTGTGTGTGTGTGTGTGTGTGTGTGTGTATGTCTCTGTCTCTGTCTCTGTCTGTGTGCGTGCGTGCAAAATGTTCTTGTACATTTTAGAAAACAATCATGTCACCGTATGTGAACGAATTAGTGAAATATAAATCGTGCACACGTTTAAAGGCAGATTTAAGTATGATTATATACAACGTATAAATAAATTTCTATATTCGTTTTCGTAATAAAAGGTGCTTACTGTGAAAACTGAAATGGAAAGATGTTGTAAAGATCATATGAAGCAAAATGCCAATATATTTTTATTGACAGAATCGGTAGAGATGGCGAAAAAATAAAGCCTTTATTGTATCTAATTATATCCGCTAAATGTACTACCTTTATTTATCTCACATTTGAATTCCCTTCCTTAAGGTCTTCTTGGATAGTTCTCAGTCCAATTTTGTTCTTTGATCATGATCCGTTTGCACCTAAGTATTGCTATATCAATTATATCACATTCTCTTGTTTCTTGCGTTCTCTTTAAAAATATCAAAGACAGCGAAGTGATGGAGTCTTTAGGGTGTGAGATAGGTTGTCTTGCTTTATGTATTCCGGTTCATTGCATTCTGAGTTCAAATAAGACTGGATTCAAAATTGCCCCCCGTCCTTCCAGAGTCAATACATTACCTAAGGCCAGTACTAGATCAATTCTTTTCTTTTTCTCAGTGTACCAATCAATCTGTCAATCAATCAATCTATCTATCTATCTATCTATCTATCTATCTATCTATCTAACTATCCATAAGTCTGTCGATATATCTTTTCTATTGCCCCCATTATGTGTGTTGCACTCTCTACGTCGGCTATGTTGCATCCTGAGAAGAATTTTGATAGATTACTTATGTCTCTGTCCCCAGAGATAACGGAGGGTTGAGCGAGGAGCTGGCTCCCTATTTTCAAAGAAGCAAAAGAATCTGTTAACCAGTTAACCAATCGAAATCCTTTAAAGACAAGGTGACATAAATCACATCACCAAAGAACAGCAATAATAATAGTTTCAAATTTTGGCACATGTCCTGCAATTTCAGAGGAGCCATAAGTCAATTACATCGGCCTCAGGTCCTTACTGATACTAGTTTTATCAATCCCAAAAGGGTAAAAGGATAAGTGAAACTCAGCGGAAGCAGAATTTGAACACTGGACGTAAAGACGGACGTAATACTGCTAAGCAGGATGTCAGGCAGGCTAGTGATTCTGCTAGCTCACCGCCTCAATTGTAATAATAATCCTTTCTACAATAGACACAAAGCCTGAAATTTGGTGGACGGGGGGCGGGTAGTCGATTTGCACCGACCCCAGTGTTTCACTGCTACTTAATTTATCGACACCGAAAGGATGAAAGGCGAAATTTGAACTCAGACCGTAGCGACGGGTGAAATACCGCTAAGCATTTTGCCCGGCGTGCTAACGATTCTGCCAGCTTACTGCCTTAATAATAATAATAATAATAATAATAATAATAATAATAATAATAATAATAATAACAACAACAACAACAACAACAACAACAACAACAACAACAGCAGCAGCAACAACAACAACAACAACAACAACAACAACAACAACAACAACAACAACAACAACAACAACAACAACAGCAGCAACAAAAACAACAATAATAATAATAATAATGATAATTTCTTTGCCACAAGGTCTCGAAGAGATGCTTTCTTCTACAGAGCACAACTCTTGTATTATTTCATATTATTTTATGGATTGATTAGGACATGTATGTCCATGGTAACCCCAATCAGTCAACATATCGCCTCCATCTATATCTGCACCCAACCTGGTGCATAGTGTGCACCAAAGGTATACTAATAGCCAGGATAAAGTCACTAACGTGTCCCTGTGTTTCACCTTCTCAAATACGAGATCAATTTGCGCATGAGCCCTGCTATCTCGTTTTAAAGCTGACACAACGAATGCCACATTATCTCTCACAATAAAGGAGATTATACTTAAAGCATTTGACTGGTGCGTCTTCAACTCTTGCTCAGATGGAAGAAGAAAAACTACCGTGACCTTGATAAAGCACAGGGAGGTTACCTCTATTCTATCTCATACTTCTGTGAAGGGTTAGGTAAGTTGGATTATGGTAAGAAGGATTATGGACATGACGCTGCCAAGATTTTATATTTACAGATTTTTGAGAAGATTGCACTTTGTTATAGAATCGTCTCATTTGACGAAGAACCCCACGTATGTGTTATTGTAGTAATATTGATGTGAAACAACATTCGTTACGCTATGCTTTTCGTACATATTGATTTTTGTTTCATTTTCCGTCAATTTATTATTTGCATGGTAGTTCTGCTTTGTGCAATGTAATTTCTCTAAGGAGTATATCCCGGAAAAAATGGAAGGATTTTGCTTTAGAGAAATGCAGTAAAATAAATTAGAAATATTTTTAAAAAACAACCGTTGTTTTATCCCAGTAATGATAATTCCCAAATATTCGATTATAGTTCCGGCTTGAAATAATATTGTAAAATAATAGTTTTTTTTTAATTTTATAAAATAGGGAATTCTCAGCGCAATATTTTATTATATAAGCATATATTTCTAAATGCATGAGTGACAAATGAATCTCTGTTACTGGATCTAGAACAAATATTGCGAGGAAATCCGTACGTAAAGCACCGTTAGTTTGTCAATTGTTTTGTTTTTTTCTTATCCTCTAGGATGTTTATACCGATACATATGGCTGAAAGTTATACACCCCGCCACACACACACACACACACACACACACACACACACACATATACGTATATACGAATGAGTAGCCAAACGAATGAAAGAGGCACTCAGCAGATTTAGTAGGAGATTCATGAGACCGAATGTTTTTAATAATAAGAGATTTTAAAATAATGATAATAATAATAATAATAATAGTAATAATAATAATAATAATAATAATAATGATAATAATAATAATAATTTTAGTAATAATAATATATGGTTATGTGCGTGTGTTAGAAGCCTTCAGGTTTTTATGTCTTCAGAGTGATCGTTTCCAAACACGCCTCCTCTTCAATACTTTTGTTTGGCGTCCTTCCATGATGCGTTTGCGTTAATCACACTTATCTAATTTAGGTTAGATTTAAGCATGAATATTCACCTATGGAGGTATTCTGTTCTAAAGTTGTCTAGTTTTTGTTGTTCCTTTTATTTTATCTGACATCTGTTAAGCTTAATTACATATAACCTTGTCTATTAACCAATTATGCGATTTCCTTATCTATTAATTGTATCCCATTACTTCTACTTTTCCTTAATATAACTGGCCGCTTTTTCTTTTCTGAACAACGTAGATTCGAAATTCTATATTTCTATGGTATTTTGTTTATTGGGGATTTAATGAAGTGAAAATGGAGCAAAGATGTGTGTTTTGTCTGTGATATTTGTGCAAGTTCGCTGAGTTCAAAACTTGCTGAGGTCATTTTTGCATTTTAATCCTTTCGAGATTGATCGAGAAAATACCAGTCATAGGTGGTACAATGGCGAGATCGTTAAAAGTTCGAACGAGGTGCCTTGCGACATGTGGTCTGACTTTTTGCGTCCTAACAGCAGCGGTGCTGCGACACTGGTGCCAAGTTGTAGCGCTCTCTGCCATTAATTTTTCGGACAACCTCATTAACGCGTTAGAGACGAGTGGCTTAGTGGTTAGGGTGTTGGACTCATGATCGTAAGATTGTGGTTTCGATTCCTGGACTGAGAGACGCGTTTTGTTCTTGAACAAAACACTTCATTTCACGTTGCTCAGTCCACTCAGCTGCAAAAATTAGTAATCCTGCGACGGCTCAGCGTCCTGTCCACATAGGGAATTTATATGCCATGGAAACCGGAAAACCGGCCCTATGAGATTTATGATTCAAGAATGAACTATAATTACATTGACGGGGGAAGAGAGACTTTCACGTGTGACTAACTATTAATTTTCCCTTACAAAAAACCTTCCTTGGATTTGTACATTTAGGAGTGTCGAATCTACACTGGGCTAATCACAGAGAAATATCCTAGTACCGTGCCTTCTATACGACAACATAGAAGCTGAAGTGCTGTGCTAGTCTTCCATACGAAATCATCTGAATTGAGATATGGAATAAGGCAGGGCTGCATAACCGCGCCTACGCTGATTTCTATTCTCATTTCATCAATGCTTAAAACCACTACGAACAAATTCCTTCCTGAAGTCCAATCGTCATTCAATGAAAACAGCAAGCTATGCGATGTTGGTAAATTAAGTACAGAACAAAATCCCCCTGCCTCATTCGTATTTGAATTTCATTACAGTGATTACGCCACGTTGCGACTAAGAAAACAATTACAATCCTTGTTATTGACAAATTAAAGGGATAGGGTTTAACTTTAGCTTAACTAAAAGAAGTCTCGCAACAATAAGCTGTATACAAGCCACAGACATAACTGAGAGTTTTGAAGTCCGAATGAGGGTGTTCTACTTTAAATCAATAAAGAAAAACATTAAAAAAAATAGTGAGCCACATGTTAGTTTATTACATCGAGTTCTATGTATGCACATAGACATATTTATATAATATTCATATATATA
>NC_068990.1:13406368-13409011 GCF_001194135.2 Octopus bimaculoides
TGTGTGTGTGTGTGTGTGTGTGTGTGTACATATATGAAAAATATGTGTGTCTATGTCCATATATAATCATATATATCTTAGATGACAACGGTACAAAAAGAAGATATCACGGGAGGGACAATTTTTAACAAATGCTGTGTAAGATGAATGCTGCTGAAAACGAAAGGAAAGGTTCTTGACATTTCGGACGCTATTAGTTCATAAAAAAAAAGATTGGAGATAAAAAATAAGAGGAGAAAAAGTGATTAGAAGTATAAAATGAATGAGAAAAGATAACAAGATAGAGACAGACAGAGAGGAATTCGTAGACTTGGGATATATTAAAAAAATAAAACAAGATGAAGATGTTTAGGCTGGACATAATGATAAACTGAATGAGTGAGAGAGACATATAGAAATAAAAAGAGAGTGAGACATAGATGGTTAATTGGCAAGGGGGGAGAGAAGGAGAGATGGGGGTAGAACAGCCGGCGTCGGTATATTATGGACTTCGACTATCACCTTCTCATCAGTGCAAAGTTGACTGAAATAAAAATCTGGCAGCAACACAGCCGAGCACACGACAACAAAATACGCACTGAATCACACAAATATCTTTCTCATTATCAGTTCCTTGTAGCTTCCTCCAGAGAACATCAAATAGATTTAGCAGTGTTTTTAAAATGGCTGCAAATATTGTGCATACAAAAATCTGTATACCTAGCTATACGTTTACTTTGAGTTTGGTATCATACATAACTTGCAAATATTGTACGCTGTATAGAATGGCTTATTCATATAAAAGACAAATGGTAAAGCATTAACCGTCTGTCATCACTTACTGCAATCATTAGACTAGTGAATACCGTTTCAGATACTTAAGTCATTTGCCAATTCAATTAAATCGAGGAAACCAGAATTTCAATCCACATTTGATTCTCGCAACCCGTATGAAGAGCATTAGTTATATATAGGCTTCAATGCTGAATAGAGGTATAAACTATGTACCCGACGAAATCAAGGAAACCGGCCTTTTGAGCCTATGTGTCGAGAACTGATCGTTGTCATATATATATACACACACACACACACACACACGCATATATATAGGCATATATATACACGCCATACACACACACGCGCATATATATATATATATATATATATATATATATATATATACATGCCACTCGTTGGGGTGCCACTCTACACGTCTTTGCAGCTGGCCACTGTCACTCACTGGTCTCTATTCTCTGTCATCCGTAGCAGTTTCGCAGTCTTGTAACCTATCCTGTCCTTGATGTCAAACCACGAACTTTTTCAGCCTGACGCTCGCTCGACTTTCCTCAACTGTCCTTTGACGAATGGTCTTAGAGAGGGAGTTCTAGCGTAATAAATGACCGTACCAGGCAAGGTCTCGTCATTTCACCTGCACAAGGAATGGTTCCTGCCTGCAAGCGTGTTTGTGTACTTGCTGCTTGACAATGCTGTTCGTTTCGTGTAACCGGATTTTGCGTCAGTTTTGAAAACGAATATTCAAGTTACTTGTCTATCATGTTATTGTATTAATATGTAAATATCTGAGCAAATCAGGGTCACGTATACCTTTAACGTAATCCTTACATTCAGTTAACTTGACACTGTATAGCAACGTTTGAATTGAACTAAACAAATGCGACAGCATACATGTAGTTTCAGCTTAAACATTCCCACGGAGAAAATTCGACTCGTCCCGAAGGTATTGCACAAATCGCAAGCAGTGGTACAAGTGTCGATCCATTACGGCCGTTTCCAATGACTCCTTTAAGTGATTAATGAAAACATTACGTCATTGTAAAGAAAGCGTTTTCGTCAGATGGATTCATGAGAATCAAACCCAAAAGACAATTCGACTTATTTAACATAATTACAAATTCATCGAGCAAAAATATTTACATTGATTGTTCTTCTGTTCATTTGGCAGAATGAATTTACTAGAATAGTCTATATCCAGTAAAGTCATTCAGCCTACTAAATAGTAGTACGATCAATGTAAATATTTTTGCTCTATGAATTTGTAACTAAGTTAAATAAATCGAATTGTCCTTCAGGTTTGAAGCTAATGAATTCATCTTACGAAAACGATTTCTTTACAATGATGTAATGTTTTCATTAATCAATCAAAGGAGTCGTTGGAAATGGCCGTAATGGATTGACACCTGTAACTCTTTGTTACCCATATTTTATTCACCTATCCTGGAATCTGCGCTTTGTAAATATTATAGACAGTATTTCATATACATGTCTGAATAGCTAAGAGCGGATTTCTTCACACAGCTGGGTCTTACTATCTGCATACACTGCAAGAATATCATGTGACCGGCACTTATGCATCAAGTCTGATGTTCCTTTAATATTGTTGAGAATGCTTGTTACTCCGACCTCACAAGGTGATAGAATTTAATTACCTAATTCAACTGATTCTTAATTGTATTTTTTATATACAAATATAAACATTTTCTTCTCTTTCCATGTTTTTTCCTCTCAATTCTTTCTGTCGAAGAGGGTAGGCTTGAAACGCCAAAGACATTACCACCTGTTTGTTGTCATTTCACCTGTCTTCGTTTCTTGTTTTCTGTAAATTTGAACTATGTATATATATATACATATATATATATATATATA
>NC_068990.1:13409051-13411599 GCF_001194135.2 Octopus bimaculoides
TATATCTTTGTTACTGTATGGAACCCACATCATTGTCAGACCGTAAAAAGGGAGAGTAAGTTCCCCTTCCATCTTTATACTGGGGTAACACATCGGGCAAATGCTACAAAGTGAACTAGTCGTGTGGAGTAGCCTCATCGTTGATCTTGGTCGTTGTGCACCACTTAGTACTTGGAGTAAAGACCCAGAGATGCAGTCTGTTTGGGGATTCGACGCCAACTGCCTACTCACCGCCTTCCAGGGAGTTTGATATCAACTCAATGTTGACCTACGACGGACCCAGTGTGTGTGTTTGCGCAACTAGTTTTCAGCATATTTATCCGTTATTTGAATATGGGAATACAATTTCTAGAAACATAAACATCTTAATGTAGTAATCCCATGATACACTGCGATGCACACAGAAGTACAGACTGCACTTTTATGTCTTCAAACTTGTAAGCAAGTTATAGCAGAGGTTTATTCAAATACAGGTCAAATGAAAAAAGTTTCTTCCTCCATATGATTGCCTTTCTATTAACTAACTACTATTAGTTTAGCTACTAAATTAAACGTATATATATTTGGTGAAAATGTATACATTATTTTAGCGGGATTTCAGTGTTTAATTGCCTTATCATTAATTGGTTAGTTTATCTGCTCTAATTCATATATTCTTTAATGAATTTACTCTGTATGTAAAAACGGAGTAGTTTGATCTTGAAATTAAAGTGATTATTGATTTTCGGAATTCTCTACTTTAATTATCATTTAATTTTAGACTAAATTTTGTTAATTACACATCCCGATTACAACTACAACAATCTATATATTGTTATGATATGTGAGTAACTAACTCCATTCTGAGAATATGGAAGCTATGAAATGGAGAGAGAATCAAGACAACCAATACAGACACACGTATAAACCATTTTATTAACTTTAATTTTGTGACGCTGACTATGATGCTATTCTGATTGTCACGATATACGCTCAAATATTATGCTTCCACTAGCTTGGAATAACGACATGAGAGAGGCAATGTAAATATTTGTCTAAATGAGTAAATCTTATGCCTTTTGAAGATTTAATTGAAGACTCAATCGGAGATTTTAAAAGAAGAAAATAGATGTTATGTAGATCTATAAATATGCATATGAAAGCAAAAATAGTTTCAAATGAATAGAATTTCCATGGATCCCGCTTATTGCATGATATTAAATATCAGTATATCACCATACTTGTCATCTAAGGTTACTTCTTGTTTGTTCTAACGTTACCCGCAGATCACATGGAAGCAGATTCAAAACAAAATTGACACCTAAGATAATTTAGTCTGAGTGACACCATGTCAAAAAAAAAACAAAAAAAAAAAAACGAATGGATAAAGGGAAATCACCGACCCGAAAGAATTTCATTGAAAATTTCTAATGAACTGCTACATGTACGACAATCATAAATTTACACTTAAAAACATATAATACCATTATATAACAAAGCACAAGAAATATGCATACATACATACATACATACATACATACATACATACATATATATATATATATATATATATATATAGATATATATATATATATACGCACATGTTTATGTATGTGTGTATAAGCATGTATGTATAAGCATGCATGCATATACACGTATGTGTCTGTTTGTAATCTTACATATCTAATGTGATTCTACTTGGTATTATTGTTAAGCACCATAAATCTGCGTAAAAGTATTTCGTTTCAAGTTTATATTTAACATTTCATATTTTTTAAGTGTATACACTGTATATGTGTGTATGGATGTATGTATGTATGTATGTATGTATGCATGTATCTATGTATGTATGTATGTATGTATGTATGTACAAGCTGCTCCCATCGGTGCTTGGTTTAGAAGCTATAAAGCTAAACCAAAATAAGAAGCTCTTTCTCTCGTATAACGCCAATCCTATGGTGATTAAGTTTATTACGTAATTACAAGAAAACAGAGTAATTAACGAAATATTTCAAGATATTCATAAACTTCGAAAGTCCACCGGGAATTAGAAAAAATAGCACTTGTATATACTCACTGACATAAATCACATATAACTGTCTGTATGTAAATATAACTGTATGTAAATATAACTGTCTGTATGTATGAGTGCCCGTAAGTATGGTATATGTCTATATGCACGCACACAAACGCGCGCGTGCACACACACATACGCACGCACGTGCATACACACGTATATATACATATATGTGTATAGAAAGAGAGAGAGAGAGAGAGAGAGGAAAGAATGATAATGCAAAAAAAATAAAGACGCTTGGGTGGGGTATATAAAATATAGATACATATATACATGTAAATATATATAGGGATATATATAGAGAGAGAAATAAAAACTGAATATATTCAGGAGATAATCATTCATGTATCAGCATATAGATATTTGTATATTTACAGAACAGATTCACATAGAGTACAAAAGATAGAGAAAGCTAACAGGAGACGGTTTGGAATTTTAGGTCCTACAGCTGTTTCTGGGGGCTCGGACTTACATAGTAGTTGCAATTTTGGA
>NC_068990.1:13412371-13412695 GCF_001194135.2 Octopus bimaculoides
ATATATATACATATGCATATATCTATATACATATGCATATGAGCATAAACAATGTATAAATAGATATCCACATATCTCTATTACAGTCTAAAGCAAAGATTAAAATGCATTGGGTTTCTTGTATAGAAACCAATTTCTTCCTATTTATGTATCTGTCAACATTCCCACGTTATCTCATATTGCGCTCGCTTGAAATATATATATATAGGACCGAACCTTTCAGGCTTCTAGAGATATAGTATCTCTCTCTCTCTTTCCGTCTTTCTCTCTCTATATGTGTGTGTGTGTGTGTGTGTGTGTGTGTGTGTGTGTGTGTGTGTGTGT
>NC_068990.1:13413216-13418866 GCF_001194135.2 Octopus bimaculoides
AAACAAACAATTCAAATTTTTTAAAAATCAAATAAAAAATGAAAAGAACGAACGTGAGGATGTGCACAAGTATATACACAAACATGCACGTATGTGTGTGTGTGTAGGTGTGTATGTATGCATGCATGTAGGCATGAATGCACATATGTATGTAGGCATGTATGTGTGTATGTACGTACGTACACGTATGTATGTATATATGTATGTACGTACGTATGTATGTATATATGTATATTTGTATGTATGCGTGCGTGCATGTATGTACGTATGTACGTATGTATGTATACATTTGCAGACAAACTTTTACTAGGAAAAATTTGATTATGACTTCGAAGTTTTGCCTTGTTTGCAGTTATCAATCTGATAGCGGCCACAAAGGTCTCACTTTAAAGTCGTCATTGCCGATCTTGTCTGTTTTAGGATTCAATAAATATGTTCTTCGTGAAATGTATCTACTCTACTATAATGTGATCCTTCAATGTATTGTCAAATTGTTTTTACTCACCATCTTGCATTAAAGCAAGTATGAATGCACACACGCATATAAATATATGTTTATGTGTGTACGTTTGTGTGCGAGTGAATTTATGTGTGCGTATGTGTGTGTGTGTGCGTGTGCGTATTCAAAAATAACTATGTATATACATTTTAACTATACTCACCCTGACAGATAGAAACAATACATACACACACGGACTTACATACGTGCACACGTGTAAATGTGAATGGATTCGCGTGTGTCCGGCAGTAACTGATTTTCTTATAAGATGTAACTTTAAATCTGTTTGTAGGTTTATATGCACTATTCCTATATATTCTATATTTTTTATATCTGGCGTTCTTTATGTTATAGGGCAAAAGTTATATAAAATATACGTCGGTGATAAATAATATATAATGTTAATGAAAAAAGTGTTTCTTTTTTAATTATATTGTTTCTCTTCAATGATTTTTTTTTCTTTAAATTTATGATATGTGGGTTTTATTTTTATTTTTTATTTTTCCGATTAAGTCACCCATTTGTTTCATATTATTACAAAAATACAACAACAGAGAGAAATAAATACTTTTTTTCTTTGTTTTTAAACTTGTTTGAATAAAAAATTATGAATAATGCCAAATTCAATGGTCACAAATACGTAATGAAAGCTCCAACTCAACAACAATAATAACAACAATAACAGCAATATTGTGTGTAATACATAGCAACAATATCTACAGCGTGAACCACAAAATTTGTAGAAAACTTATTTCGGTCACTTGACCCAGTAGTTATAGAACTGTTTTTCAATTCAGTTCGTTATATAAATTTTAGATTTACTCTTTGTAGAAATTTATTTACATAAAATATACATAACTATACACAACATCCACTTACAATTTTATGCAAATTTTAGCTTCACTATAATCTTTAGTTAAGCTTCAGGCTATTTCACTTATTAGTATCCTCGACTGAAACTCAGATCTAGTATCAAATATAAAATGTATTGTCTTGAATTACAGTGCAAATTGAAATAAATGGTTCGGAAATTTTATGGTTATTTTCCATATGGAAGATTTCCAGTATCTTCCAGAATTCTTTTCATTACTGTCTAATTTTCACAGTAACATCTCATTCTATCAGGCAATTTGCAAGCATTTAAAATTGTGCTGCGAGCCAGTTGTGGTTTGCCAGACAATCATTACTGTAAAATCTTACATCTGCCCAGAATTCACCATAGAATATACCGGGATTGTTTATATAAAATACAGATTATTTTTCGTTCAACGAAGATATATCTGCCGCCGGACACTGTATATGATGTTTGTAAAATTTATTTTAATTTTAATTGAAGTTAGTTTCATCCAATTTTATACCTTTCTTCTTGAAGATTTCATCTAATTTAGGATTCTTCTCAGTTATAAATCGCTCGGATTATATTCGGATGATTTCAATTTTAGTAGTTATTTTTTCACGTCCTTGTATTCTGTTCGAATACGAAGGCAGTGAATACAATAAGCTACATGCTGAACATAAACCTTTACTGTCAGAAAATAAGGTTTCATGGATTGAATTCGAATTATATTAAATATGACTATAAAGCCCTTTAATGAAGATGATATTAATCAAACACCGGTTTCTGTGGCATTGTCTACGATTACAGTACCTGATGTCGTTGACTTTCGGTCCATCATGGAAATATGATGCATGCCAGGTTTTCGCTTTTTACATTTGCACATACGTAATAGGCGACGATAGCTATTTTGCATGTCAGGCATACGTATCGCGTAAATGAGCGGATCAAATATAGAGTTCAGTGCAATTAGATTATATAGATAATACTGAGCTTTTTGTGATATCTGGTAGTAATTTATCATATCTGGTAAGTTTGTAGCACTAACGATAGTCATAGTCAACTCCATTAAACAGTACGGCAACCAACAGATTATGTAGGATAGCAGTATAATGATTGTGGTAACGAGACCTTTGTTGTTACGGCGTATATTTGGTGCATGACGAGTTTGCAGTTGAGGATACTTATAAATAGTTATGAATACTTGGCTATAAAGGAAAACCATTTCAAAGAGGCACAAAATGACAACAGCGAATAAAACGAAGTTTGGTTCAAACATAGTACACTTAATCGTGTCACAATAATTCAAAAATTTCTGATTCCTGCAGTTCTTGTACAAAGGTGTGAAAGGTAAAAGAAAATCGGAGAAACCACACAATGAACCAAGCACCCACACTCCAGCAATTAATATTCCAACATGACGTCTGTCCATTAAATAAGAATGCTTCAGTGGAATATTAATAGCAATGTAATGATCAAGAGCCATTGCTGCTAAGTTCAGCAAGTTGGTCAACTGTCCACTGATCATTAACGCCTCAACAACGGCATAGATACAAATTGATTTACCTTCATCTTCACCTTCTACTGGAAACATGAAGTTATTGTTGTTGGTGAGAGATGCAGTCAAAAAGCAGAGACTGATAAATAGATCTGACATGAGCAGGCTAGTAACCAATTGCTTATTGGCCGTGAATGTACCTTTGAATTGCATTATTGCAAACAAAGAAACAGCATTGGCAATGATAGCAACAATACAAAGAATAATAGCTATCAAACGATCAATCCTCATAGAACCATTTCCGCGGAAATCAATATCTGGAATGGTGATGTTCGGAAAGTCAGTTTCGTTCCCAAAAGTGTATTCGTAGAAAGATATGTCGAATGGGAGGTCTTCCATATCTTCTGGATTAAACTGAAAGGAGAGAAGAAGTGGATAACGTTAACTGTTATTTAAATGTACAAAGAGAACTTATTTATGTGAACAAAACAACTAAGTTAATTGTTATTCAAGCTAACAAAGATATTTGTTATTTAAGTGGATAAAAATAACGGACATCTACATAAACGAAGATGTGTTAAGTGAACAAATGTAACTGGCACTGACGTGAACAACGATAATTGTTATTCAAATTAATTGTTATTCAAATTAATTGTTATTCAAATTAATTGTGATAGCTGTTATTTAACAAAAATAAATATAACTATTATTTAAGATAATAAATGTAGCTGGTATTTATGTTAAAATGAATATTTTTAGTTTTTAACAGGTAAGAAATAAATACGTGGCAGAAGGAATCAGAAAAGAACATCAAGGTTTCTATGTTTGGATTATATGCCTGAAAGAAATGTAAAGAATCGTACAGTAAACTAGAAATTAATAGCTGCAAGCTGGTAGTCTAAACCCCGAAACAGGATTTATTCCGACTCACTTTGATTCACTGTTAACGTTCCATTCTCTCCAGATATTGAAGTCGGATCTATAAACTATTTTTAGCAACAGATCAGTTGGGAACACAAACAACCGAAGAAAGTCCCTAGGACGATAGTTTTCGAAGTCGATTGTGCTTGGGAGGAGATCTCAGATGGAATTCTTTTGTAGGCGAATGTTAATTCTGCGTATACTGTTCCACAGACACGCACACCCGCACACACGCACACCGAAATCCTTTTTACTATAGGCACAAGGCCTGGATTTTGTGGGGAAGGGGACAGTCGATCACATTGACTCCAGTACGCAACTGGTACTTGATGTATTGACCTCGAAAGGATGAAAGGCAAAGTCGACCTCAACGGAATTTGAACTCAGAACGTAACAGCAGACGAAATACCTCTAAGCATTTCGCCCGGCGCGCTTAACGATTCTGCTAGTCCGCCGCCTTTAGCGACGGGCGAAATACCGCTAAGCATTTCGCCGCCTCTGTAATGATGAAAATAATGCACTAAAAACACCAATTTACTTTCTGTACAATGGCAACATGTCTGATTCATTCCAATTTGCATGATGCGCGTGATATAATATTACTTCACGTAAAAAAAGGAAGTAATTTTATAACGTCAATAGTTCTAATTTTTATTAAGGAATTAAGATCTTTGTGTAGTTGCTATTAATACGATAACGGTAATATGAGAAAGGAGGAACAAACAATGCGATTGCTTCTAATTTTCTATTCAAAAGATGACTGAGCGACATTTTAAATGTACGGTAATCACCTGCTATGATGACATTTGAAATGAACGGTAATCAACTGCTTTCTTCTGTGTGTGCATGTGTGTGTGTGTGTGTGTGTGTGTGTGGCGGGGTGCACATGCGGTTGCACGTGTGAGTGTGCATGTATTCGTGCGAGTGTGGACGAGGGTGATGTATTAACATATTTGTATACAAACATGCACACGCACATATACCACACCATCGAAGCGAAACTGAAGCCACCTGATTTCAAAACGCACTGATTGACCGTAGAAAGGAAACTGTAGTTGTTCATATATGTCTGTGTATCTGTGTATGTATGTCTATGCTTGCGTGTGTGCGTGTGTGTGGGTGTAACTTTGTCTTTGTGCCTGCCCATATCCAACCGCGTGACAAGCGGTGTTGATTTGCTAATGTCCTCAGAACTTAGATTTTCATCAAACGGAAACGATAGAATAAGTATCAGACATTAAAAAATAAAATAACAACCGCAGTCAATCTGTTCAAATAAATCATACAAGACGGCGCTCCAGCATGACCGCTGTCCATATGACTAAAACAAATAAAATAATTAAAATAAATGAACAGTGATCTCATCTAAATTCAAACGCGAACCAAAGACGCTTAATGACAAATATGAGAACGACATGTTAGATATAATTTTCGTTTTAAGTGTCTGAATCACTTAAAGCTTTTTCTTCTATTCATCGCTCTATCGCTTGCAGTATCTCGTAGAAACAATGCACTGGCATATCAGTATACATACATACATAAATATACATGTATATATATATATATATATATATATATATATATACTTTATATTCTCTTATTCTTTTATTTGTTTCAATCACCCTACTGCGGGCATGCTGGAGCACCGCCTCTTGTCGAACAAATTGACCCCAAGACTTATACTTTGTAAGCCTAGTACTTAATCTATCGTCTCTTTTGCCGAACCACTAAGCTGCGGGGACGTAAACTCACGAACATCGGTTTTCAAGCGATGGTGGGGTAACAAACACAGACGCACAAATGCACACACACACACACATATACATACATACATACGTACGTACATACATACATACATATGTATATATATATATATATATATATATATATATATATA
>NC_068990.1:13421906-13422752 GCF_001194135.2 Octopus bimaculoides
TGTGTGTGTGTGTGTGTGTGTGTGTGTGTGTGTGTGTGTGTTTGTTCTTCGTTTTGGGGATTTATATATACATATATGCATATACATACACAACCATACAATGAGACAAGACATGTCTTTTATACATACACACGCAGACACACTTACATACCTACACATACATGCAGTCACACACAAACGATCACGTTGCATTGGTGTTCAGACCTATTAAACTTATATATTTAATACACGTTTAGCAACACAATTTTTGTATCCACCACTTTGTTGGAATCTTGCTCGTGGCAAAGTCTACTTTACTTTTCATTTATATTCTCTAAAGATTTTTTTTCATTTTTTTTCTCTGCAAGACTTGCATTGTTCCCCTTCGTAAGAACGAAGAATCCTTTCTTGATGCTATCATTTCTTGTTGCCTACATTTATATTTTTGTTTATGAAAGTTCACTGTTTGTTATATATTATTAGTGTAGTGTGTGTGTGTGTGTGCGTTTTTCTTTTATTATATGTCTCAGTCACTAGATTGCTGTCAAACTAGGCACCACCTTCAAGAATTTTAGTCTATATATATATTGGGTTGTCTGGAAAGTTCGTGCCGGTTTATAGTGGCTTACCTTTCGACTTATTTGCCATGAAACCACCTCAATTCTGGGAAGAGGATATTTTCAAGTTAAAGGAAAGATGGAGACGTACTGTGAAACAAAATGGTTCATATTCGGTTGATTAAAAATGTAATGGCAAGTATTTATTGACCTTTTTCTTTCCTTTAAAAATCGGCAAGAACTTTGCGGACAACCCAATATACACATATATATATATATATATATATATATATATATATATATATATATA
>NC_068990.1:13422871-13433064 GCF_001194135.2 Octopus bimaculoides
TGTGTGTGTGTGTGTGTGTGTGTGTGTGTGTGTGTGTGTGTGTTGTGTCTTTGTGTCTGTGTTTTTATCCACCACCGCTTAAGAACCACGGCTGGTGTGATTACGGGCGCGTAATTTAGCCGTTCAGAAAAGAGCTGATAGAATGTCTACCACGCTTTAAAAAAATATTACTGTGGAAGAGTCATTCAACAAAAAATATTCGAGGCAGCGCCCCAGCATGGCCGCAACCTAATGACTTAAGCAAGTAAAGGATATAAGATACATGTAAACATATAAACAATAATAATATTTCGTTCGCGCCACCTGGGTATGAATGGATTTATTTTTGATTTTTTCTACTATATTTTGCTTTTTCCTTTCTTGCTTTGCATTTTGTAGTTTAACGTATCTATCGCTTCCTACATATTCAATACTTCCTGAATATTGCTGCCCACATATTCAATACTTAGAAATATTAAAGGTACAGTAGTGAAATCTCACGAACAATAAAGGGAATCAATAGGTTCTAACGAAGAAATATATCAGAATGCAATGAGAATTTTGCCTCCAAAACCATATTTCCCAATGCTTAGGCAGACGCACATAAATACGTACACACAGAGAGAGAGACACACACAGAGACACACACGCGAACACACACACGCACACACGTAGCGTACATTATAGAATACCACAATTATTGTTATGCAATCTATGGATGGTTTCAGGTATGAAGCAGACATTATGTGGGCTTGCGGATTGCCAGTAGCTGTCAGATTTAACTGAACAGCAGACGAATTATTCTAGATTGTTAAACTGGGAAGGCTTGTACAAGAGGAAAAATTACATCAAAATCACTTCATTATTGATTTAAAATATGAATAGCAATAATAAAGTAACTATAATGATTCATCTCTGCACTTAATCACTTAGGCTAAATAAATCAATGGTATTAGTTGGGCAAAAGTATTCAAATTCAATATCATAAACATATTGATTCAAAGTACAAGAGACGTTAAAGGGTAATCTGATATTGATATAAGGGAAAATAGAGTAAAATGTGCCAGTCAAGGGAATGCATAATTTATCAATTAAGCTTAGTAACTGCAACAATAATTTTGAAAGGAACAGTTCCTACTTTACATACAATCAAGCAAATGCCGTTCCTTTACTTATGGTAAGGATTACGTACAATTGCAGATCTGACAGGCATCATCATAATTTTTACATACGGATTAAACGATCAAATAGTTTATATGATACTTTGTCTCAACGATAGATGGTATTTACCTCGGCCAGCTCTGGAGATATAAGATTATCTGAGTAGCTTTTAAGGCATAGTATGTAACGTACTACATTATTCACTGCGACATTCGTTTATTAATTCTGTTGTGAGTGAATTGTGAAAGGACTATAATTTATTACAGCGGACTGTATCAATAATAATTTGATGACGATGCGTTAAGTACACAAACTGATGGCCTTGGCTGTTTAGTTATTGTAATTCAATTTTTAGATATTGTTTTTGATTAAGTTTTGATAAAATTTTGTTCCTTCAGATGCAGGTGAAAAATAGTGAAAGATTAATTCTTTATATCCAGGGAAAGATCTTATACTTATATATCTCGTCTCAGCTGCATGATCATAAAATATACAATGTATCTATGAATGTAACCTGAAGGATTCCAGCGCCACATTGTTATGAAGTAAACGGAGTAATTCACACTTGGACTCTCAGCAGAAGGATCAAAATTTGATGTCTTGGTTTGGACAGTAATGAGTCTTAACAGACAAAGTAAAAGTAAATTTTCATTCAATCAAATAGCTTATTAAAGTGAATGTACTTCATTAAGGTAAGGAATGAATAGTTTTAAAACAAGGCTAGATTTACTCAGATGACCTCGAGAGAATTGATAGTTTAGTTTCTATTGCTCTCAAGCAAACGGCATATAAATCTTTTTTATGATTAAATGTCTCTGTTTCAAGTTATAAACGTAGAAGAGCTTTTATTTGTGTGATGTGATGAAATGAGTGTATATAGATGAAATTCTGTTTCCAGAAGCACAGCAAATGCATTCATATTTAAACATGATCAATTTTTCAATACATTACTCACTTGGCTATTTCATTTCTATTTTAAAAAAAACACATAGAAACGAAAGAACAAAGACAGTATGTTTGACGAGTCTTTTGTCGGGACACATTGTAGGACTGAAGTTTGTCTATAGTTCACCGCTAAGAAAGTATCATTTATAAATCCAGAATCATCCATAACATCAACATCCCAACAAATCAGGCATGATATGTTTAAAGGAATTGATCCTGTATAAGATATATTTCCATTATCTTTAGAATTCAGCAACGATTTTAGTATTTACCCCATGTTACTGTTCAAACATATTTATATTTTTATTATTGTTAATGCAGAAGAAGGAAAAAGCTATAGCTAATTGATTAATTTTTTGCAACGACTCTTATAATCGTTAACGACTTGAATAAAAACTAGATAATGAATTTGTTTTTCAAGCATAATGAATTTACAAACGGAAATCAAAGAACCTCGAACAAATAATAAAATGTCAATGTAATGTGCAGAAGAGACATATTCCTGTATTTGGATACTCATTAGTTGGAAGAATAAACCGTACGTAAATTATATTTATGCAGTGTCAGATTCATTGAGTCATATTGAGATTTGCAACTGTCTAAAGATAAGTAAAATACATGTATACCTAATTAATGAACAGGATTTTAATAAATCACCTCTTCTGAGTAAACTAATATAATGAACAAAAGTAAAGGAAAGAAGAATATGACCCTATCAAATCAAATGAGTCAAGGAAATTTGTCAAAAATAAAACTATAAGTAACAGCTAATCTTTATTTTAATACGATTAATTAATTTGGATTAAATTTCATTCTACAATTAATAATTCCCTTTTAGAAGCAAACACCAGGTATCAACAGTGAATTAGATGTTCAAAGAAGTTCTTCATTCTCAATAGATTTAAAATAATCATCTTTCTGTTCCTTCAATTCATTCTTATATATTTTACTTTTTTTCTGTATTTCATATAGGGAGCACGGCTTTTACCTAGTAACATAATTCCTGTAAAACCATCATCAATAGTAAAGGATAAGATCATGCATCTTGCTTTTCAAACTGCAGTTGATTACGTTGTATTCTTCACAAAAGAACCATTGCCGAATTTATATAGGTCTCATTTGCACCATTTCGCATTTATGATTAATTCTGTAAGCAGTACACTCGCAGAGTCCGATTCCGCAATTGCTGTCCACCCTTTATCCGATTGAACAAGCTACCGATTTTGTAAACCTCCTTCCAAACGATCCATTACAACTACATTAGGTTCACACTTATGTGAACTTACAGGCTGAGTGGGAGAGCACCGCCGGTTATTTCATCTCTTCCAATATAACCGAACAATGAACTTCTGAGCTATTCCTTATTCTCCTCTCTTCTTTCGTCTCTTTCTCTCTTCCTCTTGCTCTCTCCCTCCCTCCCGTACCAAACTCTTTTCTCACTTTCTCTTTTACTCACGCTTGCTATTTCAATATTTCCCAGTTTGGGATTCAAGGTACAGCGTATCCAGTTCCGAAGAGCAGAAACTCCTCTAATGTTGCCAACTTCTAAGATTTCATAATCGATGGAGACGGCTATTAGGAACAGTAAACTTCTTTCTTAATTTCTTCCGCTATAGTCTCCCTGAACAAGATCTACTGGATGCCTACCTCAGAAATAAATGAGTTCTCACCCTAAAAAATTTAATGTGAACATCAGTTAGACTTATTATCAACCAACTTTATTCTGGCACACAAATTTCCAAATGAAACTAACCGCTTAGAGGGTCCATCCGTCACCTCCCTTGACTCGGTACCTTCTTTCATATCGTCTCATCGTAGGATAAGCTAATAGTGCTCTTTTTAACCCTCATTATATTATTGCGAGGTGTGCGACAAGGTTCACTTCTGCACTCACTACATTTTTCGTACTTCAGTTCATACTTACTGTCACATTCAACAACACTGATCTTAGGCAAATGACCATTAATTCTTCTCAATTTGCCACTCCGAAGCTTCAGAGGAGAAGATATTGAATAATGGATTCTTAGACACAATGTGCTTGATAAATGACAGGACCTTCACAGCTGAAAACCTTTCGTATTTTGTAGTGGTTTATACTTTTATGTTTGTGGTAGAGCTAGATAACAGTTGCAGCACAAATATTTCTCTTCATATGCACGTGTCTTTACATGTAATATATGCCTACATGAGGTTATTTCAGAAGAAAGAGAAAATATAAGTGAGGTTGTATCTCATAAGATTGTTAAAGAAGCTAGTTAAAATAGATAATATTGACAGACAACGATCTAAGAGAAGAAAATAAGAAACGAAGCGAATGAAGAAAATGAGAGAATAAAACCAATCAAATAGGGAAAGTAAAACGTGAAGCAACTTCAAACGCAGGAATAATGGATACAATTGCATACGGAGAAGTATTGCATTATATTTTCATATAAAACTATTTAAAACAGCAAATGTATACAACGGACGTTAGACGCAATAGAATTTTGTATTACATTTCAAAAATGGTAACAGGAATAAATCAAAAACAAATATATGTAGCCGACAATTTATATATATATATTTTACAATCATTACAAATATATATTTATTATCCTTTTATTGATCTTTTACCAGACTATTTGGTTTTTAAAATGAGTTTGCTTTAGATATTAATGTAGGTATCAATCATATAAATGTGATGGGGTGGGATGTTGAGTAGGTCTTTTAGTTTATATCTTAATATATCGATTCTGAAATATTAAGAGAGATAGAAGGAATGCAAACTGTTTTCTAGTTATCTTCAAAAGTTTAAAACATGCCAGCTTATTTTGTATAGTCGTAATTACTTTTTCTTTTGCGTCAATTTAATTCGGGAAAATTATGTAGAAGAATCGTTCTTGTGTAGTAAACTAATAGGCAGTGAAACTTTGAAAATGAAAAATAAGACACAATACAATTAGAAGAGGCCGATGTGTAGGCAGGCAGGATTGACTAGAAATAAATCGCAACCAAAAATAAAATCAAATAGATTCAATAAATATATCAATAAAGAATAACACCCGGGGAGCGAATGTATGAACTATAAAATATATTGTTACAAAAGTAATTCCCAAATGGAAAGTTCGCGTCTAACGTTATGCTGATAAATCAACTGGAGTCTAAGTTATTTGTGTAACATTGACGCCTCAAGTTACGTAATCATTTGTGTATTTATCTTTTATTTATAAGGCTATTTATTTATTTACTTTTTTTTAATCATTTACGTTTTCTTCTCACTATATCCTATTAACGTTGAAATTTTGTCTATTAAACG
The DNA here is from genome assembly GCF_001194135.2 of Octopus bimaculoides. Lineage (NCBI taxonomy): Eukaryota > Metazoa > Mollusca > Cephalopoda > Octopoda > Octopodidae > Octopus > Octopus bimaculoides. The sequence goes on from NC_068990.1 coordinate 13,428,252, forward strand.
AGAATTAATCATTTCTCTATATAATTGCAAGGAAATCCATTTATCCGAACCACTACATTCTGTTTGTATGCTTAGGCAATGTTCCGCCTACTTAGTCCGCAGCAAATGTCAAATATCATAAACCTCGACCATGAGAACAACATTTTGATTATTCAAGAAATACATTTACACAAATCTGTATAATACACTCGCACAAACAAATGGGAACACACGCACATACACACATATTACATATACATGCTAGCCAAGTCAGTGGAGGTTGCTCTGGAGTCGGATATATTGAAACAGCTCTCTTTATAATTATCGACTTAAATTATAGCAATTTTGTTTCCTATGTTGGAAGGAATGCCACCTATTCTGGTGTGGGAAATTGAAAATATTCTCAAAGTGATGCAGATAGACAAAGCTGCCGGAAAACTGGCATAGCAACAGAGCTGTTAAGGTGTGGAGCTGAAGAAAATCTTTGGACTACGCTTCAATCACCCTCTGAAAAAGGGTAGAATACCGAAGTTGTGGAAAGAGTTGAATATCATCTTGCTTCATAAAAAGGCTGATAAAGAAGATTTAAGAAGCTATAGCCCTATATGCTTCTTATCTCTCCAAAGCTCTTTACCGCATGTCTGGAAATTGTCATTAGAGAGACATTGACTTGACAGTTGGCTTGAACATCATCGGCGAGCTACTTCCACACTTTCGTAACGCAGATGATACTGTATTCATCGCCGAAAGCACAGATCTGCAGCAATTATGCTGAGAGAGCTGAACACGCATTGCTCAGCAACATGCCTTAAAATGAAACGCATGAAAACTAAACATATGCGGTTTGAAAACGTCGAACAAGGCCGAATATTGATGGGAAGCGATGAAATCGAGATGGTAAAGGAATACACCAGAGTAAGATACAAGGCGAATATGTATCGAGACATGGCTGCTGAACTCTCGAAGAGATTCACCTCAATACAGGAGGTGCTGAAAGCAAAGCTATATAAGATCTTACGTGACAGACATTTAAATAGCACAATCCTACCGGCTCTCCTACATGTAAGTTGGCTACTGCGAAGTTGGCTACTACGAAGAGGGAAGAACATCAATTGACCACGACGCTAAAGGTCATAGGAATATCCATAATCGGAACATTGTTACGAGAGCATATTCGAAATGCGATAATTCGAGAACGGAGCGGCCTGAAAGATGTAATCACAGAATACCGAAAGCACAAGTACCTCCAGACACGTCGATAGGTTAGTTGAGTAATATCAAAGAGGTCGTAAAATGTCGCACGGAAGGTCTCCACGGCGAAAGGAAAACAATTTGATTAGCAATTTGGGACAACGTGGAAAAGAATGGCACAATTAAAAATGAATGAATTGGAAGCGCATTGTGACCAGCGATGCATAACTACATCTGATAGCCTGGGTGATGCAGTGAATGAAACATATATATATATATATATATATAGTTCGAATTTATAGAAAAACAAAGTCGAAGATAGGTGTAGGAATAACAAGAAAGTGTATTAGTTTGACGCTCGGAAAAAATGGAGAAATCTCTTTCCCTCTCTCTCTCTCTCTCTCTCTCTCTCTCTCTCTCTCTATATATATATATATATATATATATATACATATACGACTGGCTTCTTTCAGTTTCCCTCAATCAAATCCACTCACAAAGCCTTGATCGGTCTGAGGCTATAGTAGAAGACACGGTTCCACGCAGTGGAAATGAACCCAGAGCCATGCGCCTATGTATATATACATATTATGTGTGTGAGAGAGAGAGAGAGAGAGTGTGTGTGTGTGATATTTGTTTTTTAATGAAGACTGTAAAATTTTTCCTGTCAAATTTTTTCCAACACCATTAAATTTGACTATGAATGGCCGATAAAATAAGTACCGAGATTTACAAAAAAAATAATAATTACTGCGGTTATTCGTTCGACTCAAACTCTTAAAAACGGTACCCCAGCACGGCCGCAGTCTAATGATTGAAACAAGGTAAAGTGAAGAAAAAGATATATAAATATTTTTTCCTTCTATATTTTATAATCTATATTTTGTGCTCCATGTAACTATTTGTCTCAATCCATTTTCTCTCTCTCTCTCTCCCTCTTGTTACCTCCATAATGATTCGTTTTGGATAGCTCCTACAGCCACTTCGATGCCGTGGACGAAGCCCTATTCCAGCTATCACCCATCCCCTCTAACTAATATTACATGCAGATAATGTGACAATAATTTTTCTGCTCTAGGCACAAGGCTCGAAATTTTGCGGGAGGGGGCCAGTCGATTAGATCGACCTCAGTACGCAAATGGTACTGAATTTATCGACTTCAAAAGGATGACCTCGGCGGAATTTGAACTCAGAACGTAAAGTCAGACGAAATACCACTAAGTATTTCGCCCGGCATAGTAAAGTTTCTTTTTTCTTTATTGCCCAAAAAGTGCTGAACATAGAGGGGACAAACACGGACAGACAAAGGGATTAAGTCGATTACATCGACTCCAATGTGTAACTGGTACTTTATTTATCGACCCCGAAAGGATGAAAGGCAAAGTCGACCTCGACGGAATTTGAACTCAGAACGTAAAGACAGACGAAATACAGCAAAGCATTTCGCCCGGCGCGCTAACCTTTCTGCCAGCTCTCACCCTTAGATGATATGACAATAATATAACATTGAGGTATGTATATCCAGCCTGTGTCGATCAAATTTGACAATGTATGCACACGTGTGCAAGAATGGCAGTAGAATTACGCACGCATTCGATCATCCTGACAACTGTATCATAGGTCTCAAGCATTGCTCCCAGGACGCAATGAACCGGGACAATATATGCAGTTTCAGCAATCGATAATACTCCAATCCGCGAAAGAATAAAGGACGAAATTGACCTCATCGGGATTGTAACTTATAGAATGATAGAGTCGTGTAAAATATAGGAGAACAGTCAAGCCAAATGTTTAACCACTCTCCTAATCTTCTACCTTGTAGCATATACATATGTAACGTGTATTTATAGATGTTAGTATAATATTCAAAATACTATGCACTAGAAATAGTAGCCAAGTGACACTCTAGTCTCAATATATCTCTTAAATAATTATTCATTTTCTGTTGTGTCTGGGGAGAGTCATTCTCTTTTGGTGCCTTATAATTTAACATACTCACCGATAAAATTTCCGCTTATTTCTTTTTCATTTTACTAAAATTTTCGTTGCATCTTGCAACCTTTTCAATAGTTTTGACCCCAAAAGAGAATGATTCTCCCCATACACAACAGAATATGCTTCAACACACGAACTCGCAGAAAGAATATTGCAAACCAAATCCAAAATTTAAATATATCACATGAACATCAAATAAACTTGATAAAGCAGTTCTCTATAGGTAACTGTCAGAAATGAGCAAACGTTAAGAATGTAGGACATTTTTTTCATATACTCGGTCACGATTGTTCCTTTGGCTAAACAAGAATGACGACAGCGACAACAACAACAACAACAACTCCATTAATAATTCCTTGCTTGTTGAATTGTGTACATATTTTACCGATTCATAGTATAAAAAGTACTTTATTCACTCGCAAATGAATATTTACGCTTTGTCGTGTACAAAAATTTCTCAATTCAAACACTCCAGGAAATAACCTGATTCATATAATAAAACCGTTAATGGTTTTTAATGTTTCTTAATACAGCACTTATTAGGCTATCACAGGCTTTTAATAAATCTTAATAAGCAAAGTGCAACATAAAATACTCAGCAAATGTAATAGTGTCAGTTATTAGCAGCAACCTCCTTACTTGGAAACAACCGACATCATATAACCTTAAGACAAGTCGAAAGGCAATTGTATAGAAAAAATACACGCAGAGATATAAGCTGTTCTAAATTCCACAATATTAGCACAATATTAGTCCCCATTAAGCAGTTTCGTGGCTGTTAGATTTGCTAGAGATAGAAGTTAAATCTCTTTAAAATCATACCCTGTTGTATTAAAAACGACTGACACATTGATTTACTTAGATTCCCCAAAATACAGGATCATTTCAGATCAGGGCTAAAATTGTGATAAACACTTGGATCAATTTCAGATGTATTTTGAATGAATGTGAAAACACGAATTTAGCCATGTTCGGCACTTTAAATATTGAATAATATGCGGAATTGTAACGCTTCAATCAACTTTGGATATAGGATCAACTCAATAGGGTTTGACTTAGGAGTGAACTCCAAGAAAACAAGAAAAAATAGTGAATTAGGAGAATGTTGAATGACAGTGCAATGGTAATTACGGATTTCTTTGACTTGTGAAATATATTTCATGAATGTGTTTTAATAAAGAGTTCGGAAGTTAAATAAATGGACTTGCCGTTAGAAAGGAGAAAAATCTAATTCCTAAACTGTTTGTGCGTTTGTCAAAGTATATATATATATGAGGAGCTTACTTTCAAAATCGGTATAAATGCATATTTGGCCGATTTCGTGATGTGAATTATGTCCCGCCAGTTGATATAAATCCAAAATGAAATATACGGGTAACTTGCTTTACTCCTTCTGGGGCTGACATGTGAATATCGGAATCTGGCTGAGACGGTGAAATTTAGATGCTGAATTTACTCAGTTACTAAAATGTCATTCCAATGCTTGTATCTGGTTGTGAAAGTTAGCTTTTCAATGTATGTATGTATGTATGTATGTATGTATGTATGTATGTATGTATGTATGTATGTATGTATGTATGTTCGTATGGATGTATATATATATATTGTATATATATGTATGTATGTATGTATATATGTGTATATATAT
>NC_068990.1:13433401-13435958 GCF_001194135.2 Octopus bimaculoides
TATATATATATATATATATATATATATATATATATATATATATACACACACATACAATAATAATAATAATCCTTTGATGAAATTTATAAATCGGTACAGATCGACGCAACCTCAAAATCTGACGCCGGCATAATGGAATAAGATCTTTATTTGCATACTCAAAACGTTTCACGTAATCATATGTATATATGTGTGTGTGTATGTGTGTGTTTTTCGTTTCTTCGCCGATGTATTTATGTTTTATTTTTTATTCGCTTCAGTCACTAGGCTCCGGCCATGCTGGGGCACCACGTTGAATTTTTATTCGAATGAATTGACTGGTACTTATTTTGTAAGCCTGATAGTTATGCTGTCGGTTACTGTTGCTGAATCGCTAGGTGACTGGGACACAAACACACCATCACCGATTGTCAAGAAGTGATTGGGTGGGGGGATAAACACAGACACGATAACAAACACATATAGACATATATATATATATATATATATATATACTTATATTCATTCGACGAGCTTCTTCCAGTTTACGTCTGCCAAACCCGCTCACAAGGCTTTGGTCAGCTCGAGACTGTAGTAGAAGACAGATGTCGAAAGTGCTATGCAGTGGGACTGACCCGGAAACATGTAGCTGAGAAGCAAGCTTCTTACCACACAGCCACACTTGCAACTTTACCATTTTACCGATTCAACAAATGATTCGGTTGGTATTTTCTATAGAATGACAAGGCGAGTTAGCTTGAATCCTCGATGAGGATTACTTTGATTCGAAATCAACGTGATAAGGCACCCTCGTTGGCTTATAGAGCTTAGCCCCCTTGTCAGTCGACAGATAAGTGCTTTTGTTAAGAAAATGCTCTGTTCGTGGCTAAAAGTCATTTTAACTCTTATTTCTAGCAATGCTGGTGCTAATTTGCACCTTTGGTCACTTTTAGTTACGATTGTACTTGTGTCTTTTGGTTTTAAATTGCGGCTAGCCACTTTAATAATTTGTGTGTATGTGATAGTTTGCAGTACAATTTCCATCAGCCATATTTCACTTGCGTATTTACTTGAGGACATCCGAAATGACGTACCTGGATATTGAAACAACTACTACTTCGAAGAGGATTGAACTTCTTAATCACACAACCATATCCACATATAAAAAAAATTAATTTCATCTCGCGATTGCTCAAGATTTTGAAGAGGTCGTAATCATTTCATTTTAGTTTTTGAAGGAAATATCACTTGAAATACTTCTAATGAAATCTGTTGTTGCAGCTTTTCTCTGAAATTTTTGTTTGATTTTATTAACTTTGGAACATCTTTAGCAGTCTGTATCAATCAATTAATACAAGCCAGTGTTATTTTGTACAGAAAGACAAACATCATTTTAATGTTTGATCATCGCTTTGATGTAACAAATGGTATGAAGATAAAACAGAAGTTAATGAAATTCAGAAAATTGGATATCGAGTGAAACTTGAAGTTTTCCTATTTTATCGACTAACTTGATTATGTTCTTGTCTGTGCTGCTGACGTTGGCCTTTCTCCCGTCGCCGTTGTGGTTGTAGCTTTGTCCCAATTAACCCCTGATCAAAAAAATACGTTTCAGCCGTAAATTCTCATTCTGTTTACAGACTATATTACATAACAAGTTCTATATATAAACGATAGATCCTAGTTTGTAGGATACTAGGGCGTTAATTCTAGAAAACTCTGCACCACGTAAATGTTTCTTCGATGACTAACGTACATTGATTTTATTACAGTGGTTGCATAGCTGAGTTTTAAACATTTACTTCTAAATATACTAGAAATAGAGAATATGAAATATTTATACATTAGCTATATATTACATGATTGAATATCATAGTAATTGATTTACAGCAATGTAAAAACAATATCAAGGAATTATGGAAATTCATATGAAGGTGTTTAATAACAGAAATAGGAATGAATATTAAGAACACAGAATATATAAGGTTAAGTTGTCTTTGTACATAGAGAAAGAGTTGAAAAGTTTACGTCTAGACTCTATAAACTAAATGATTTATGTAAAAGTAAATATAAACCTGAACTAACTCTTACTTTCTCAGATGCAGTACGGAATCTTGTCAGTGAACAGGTCGCGGTCTCAAAGCGACGAAAATATTTTGGCAAATTAGATTTAAATGTTGAAGTGAATCTAACGGTTCTTTTGTGTTTTTAAGTGGCTTATAAACACCATCCATGCTGCAGTTGTCTCTGTTTCATCACACGATCTCGGATCAGGTCACTTGCTATGCAGGTACATCCCCGTAAATATATAGAAATATATATATATATATATATATATTCTTTTTTTGTTTCAGTCATTTGACTGCGGCCATGCTGGAGCACCACCTTTAGTCGAACAAATCGATCCCAGGATCGTTGTGAGCTTAGTACTTATTTTATCGGTCTCTTTTGCCGAACCGCTATCTTACGGGGACGTAAACATACCAATATTGCTTGTCCAGCGATGGTGGGAGGGACAAACATAGACACATAAACACACACACACACACACACACACACACACACACACACACACACA
>NC_068990.1:13436184-13436905 GCF_001194135.2 Octopus bimaculoides
TATATATATATATATATATATTAACATGAGGTAATTTTTGTGAAATATGGTGAGGTATAACTGTAAAGAATGAAGTTGTGTAAAGCCAGAAAAATGCCAAATGATATAAACTAAGCTACAAAATGAAACGAAAGCAGGAAACTATTGCAGTTATACTTATTATTTCTATATTTCGTGGTGAAGACCCTTTCTTCAGGACATTCGGAAAAGCGGTTGCTGGAAACAATTTGTTGCAACACATTAATTTTATTGTGAGTGTATATTTGCGTTAACTATAACGATAGGGAATACGGAAATTGGTACCCGGAACCATGTGGTTGGTAAGCAAGCTACTTACCATACAGCCACTCCTGTACCTATATATTTGTATATATATATATGTGTGTATATATCTATATATATGTATGTATATGTGTATATATGTATATATATTTATATATGTATATATATATGTATATGCGTATATATATGTATATGTATGTATATATATGTATATATATGTATGTATACGTATATGTATGCATATATTTATGTATACATGCATGTATGTATAAATGTGTATATATATATGTATATATATATATATATGTATGCATATATGTATGAATATATGTGTGTATATATATTGGTATGTATATATATATAAGTATTTATATGTATATATAAATGTATATATACGTATATGTATATATATATATATATATATATATTTATGTATATG
>NC_068990.1:13436915-13439750 GCF_001194135.2 Octopus bimaculoides
TATATATATATATACATATATATATATATATATATATATATATACACACAGGGAGAATTGACAAAAAAAACAAAAGACGAAGACACGTGGTGTAGAAAACAAACAGATGCATTAGTATAACGCTCAGGAAGTGAAAAAGTCTTTAACGTTTCGAGCCTACGCTCTTCCACAGAAAGGAACACAGAAAGAAACAAGGAGAGAAACAAGGAGAGGGGGGGAATGTGTAGTGCCTAGGGATCTATCATGGCGAATACACATATATACATGTGTATATGTATACATATATATATACATACATACATATATATATGTGTGTGTGTGTGTGTGTGTGTGTGTGTGTGTGTGTGTGCGTGCGCGCGCGCGTGTGTGTTTGTGTGTGTGTGTGCTCTTTATAGACACAAGCACATATCATAATATGCATTTCATAGTTCAAATAAGACTACGGGATCACCTTCGCAAAAATTACGAAGCATTCGACAGATTTTTCTTGTGAAAGAATGACCTGGACACAATCAAAAATAGCAACATCATGAACACGAAAACAAAACTCTTCGAGGTTGCATCTTTCCAATGTAATTGGTTACGAATCACTGTATTGTTTTTCGAAGAATTTTTACGTAAGTCTTCTTAACATAAATATTAAAATAAACGAAGATATGCATATGGAGGTAACCTATTATTTATTCTCAGTTTCTGTCTCGTTTTCATTCTCAGATCATATATTCCATATGTATCCTGTCATTTCAAATAATATCTCAATATAGAAATAGAATATGGTACGGTAGGAACAGTTTAGAAAGAAAAATTTGAAAAAATATGTCTAAAAACCCCTTAAAGTAGTTAACACGATTGCCAAATCAAGAAGAAATGTAAATGTCATGTCGACATATATAGATGTTAGATATATATGTTTAAAAGTTGCAACAAACATCTTGAAAAGACAAGGAAAGAAGAAAATGTTCTTGTTTTGTATTTGTTTTATTTTACATTCGGTGTAATTCCATTTAGCTTCTGCTGCCAACTGAAATTAAGTCAGGAAATTGTAAAAGTGACAGCCACTCCATTTGTTTTCCTGAAACTAAACCTGCTTCCGTATACGCTACTTGATTTTGGACGTTGGCAATATGGCGAAGGGTGAACAAGTAAAATTTTGAGATATTGCTTTACAATCGTTCTTTAGAGGTTTTGAGTTCAAATCAGGTGAATCTCAAATTTCCATTTCATCCATTATTTTTTACGTAGGACAAATGCCAAAGCACTTGATGTTCGAATCATTTCATTATGCCCATATTCTCAAGAAACAAAAAAATATATATTTTGTCTAATTACGAACAATCAATATTTAACTGGGTTAGATATGATATAATTGGTAGAGTGGAGGATTAAATACTGAAACGAGTATAGCTTTGTATTTATATGTTCTGAGTTCCATATATGCTCTATTTATTGAAATTCAAGTGTTGTGTTTATGTTAGAAAAGAATTATTAATAATTTTTATGCAAGGAAGGACAAGAGGTAAAATTTCGTTGTGTCTACTAGCAAAGTTTGATACGAAATTTAAACAAATTTCCGTAACCTAAGTTGCACATGCACTCAAAAAATATATTGTTACCTTAATATCCTGTAATATGTCTTCTTAAAAGGTACAGTTTCTTTGTAAGGTGGCAAGGTAGCAGAATAGTTATTAGGCCAGGAAAAAATTCTTTGCAGCATTTCGTCCGTCTTTATATTCTGAGTTCAATTTCCGCTCAGTTCGACTTTATCTTTCATGCTCTAGGAGTCGGTAAAATAAGCACCAGTCGGTCACTGGGATCGAAGAAACGACTCCCCTCCACCAAAAAAAAAAAATTGTTGACCTTGTGCCAAAATTTGAAGCCAGTATAGGAGTGTCAATATCGTAAGTAACAAATTGAAGCAAATGTTTTGGCAGAATATAGAAAATAATTTGTAACACATTTTTAGTGTTGTAGATAGAGAGACAGATTAGCAGAGGAGAAATAGATAGGGGAGAGAGAAAATGTTGCTGAAAAATAAAAAAAATGCAAAATAGATGCAAATTGCATAGAAGGAAGCGAAATATGAAATATGATAATGGAAAGAAATAATGAAAAGTGCGAAAACGAGAAAATAAACACTAAAGATAGATTCAAGTATGGAAATAGATTGAAATAAAATGAATGAAAAGAAAGGAACAAATATGAAGGAAAGAGAGAAAGAACAAGGATGTGCATACATAAGCATATAATAAAAAAAAATGAGTACAAAAGTACACGGTGGACAAACAGAAAAGATAATAAGAAAAGGAGTTTAAAATTAATATAGATACAGAAATAAGAGCATAGAGGGGCGAAAATTATGATGCAGAAGCAATATGGTTCCAACACATATGGCGCAAATACGCATTCACATACACATGATAGATAAATAGATAGATAGATAGATAGATGTATACATGTATACATGCAGATACATACGCACGCATTCATACGTCCATGATTATGTTTGAAAGGGGAGAGTCTACTAGATTCTTTTCTACTCTAGGTACAAGGCCCTAAGTTTTGGAGGAGGGCGCCAGTCGATTAGATCAACTCCCAGTACGCAACTGGTACTTAATTTATCAACCCGAAAGGATGAAAGGCAAAGTCGAACTCGGTGGAATTTGAACTCAAATACAGTTATGCATTTCGCCCGGCGTGCTAACGTGTCTTATTTCTTTATTGCCCGCAAGGGGCTAAACATAGAGGGGACAAACAAAGGGATAAAGTCGATTACATCGACTCCAGTGTGTAACTGGTACTTAATTTATCGACCCCGAAAGGATGAAAGGCAAAGTC
>NC_068990.1:13440372-13456133 GCF_001194135.2 Octopus bimaculoides
TGTGTGTGTGTGTGTGTGTGTGTGTGTGTGTATGTGTGTGTGTGTTTGTGTGTGTGTGTATGTATGTATATAGTTATTTATGTATGTATGTATGCATGTGTGTATGTATTTATTCCTTTCCTTGTTTCACTCAGTTGGGACCACCCATGCTGGAGCACCGCCTTAAAGGACTTTCGTCGATGAAGTCGTCCTCAGCACCTATTCTTTATAAGACTAGTACTTATTTTATCTGTCGCTTTTCCCGAACCGCTAAGTTACAGGGATATAAACACACCAGTATCGGTTGTCAACCGTCGTCGGAGGGGATGGCGACAAACACAGACAGACACAATCACACACACACACACACACACACACACAATCATACACATATACACACATAAACACACACACGCACGCACACACACACTCACACACACACACACACACACATATATATATATTATATATACGACGGTCTTCTTTCAGTTTCTATCTACCAAAACCACTCATCGAGCCTTGGTCGGCCCCAAGCTATCATAGAAAACACTTACTCAAGGTGCTACGCAGTGTACAGGTGTATGCGGTTGTTTGTCTGTGTTTTCCTTACTTAATCCCACATTAACCCTAATCGAATAATGCTATGATCAAAGTAAGCCTAACCCTGTTTATCCCAACGACTACTATATTATTCAATATGCCTTTTCTTTATTTTGGAAGGTAGAATGCAGATTCGAGGAAGCATTTGGTGATTATTTCTAGCAGACTTATAACCGCATAAATACCACTATTTTGTCACAAGGTTTTATTTTGGGTGCTGGGTGGGGTGAGGATGATTGTTTAGTGAGGTTAGGGTGTTATACAAACGATCGCAGCGGTTAGGATGTTACACACACGATCGCAAGGTCGTCGTTTCGATTCTAGGACTGGTAGTGCATTTTTATTCTTGGACTGGTAGTTATTCCAGTCCACTCAGGTGTACAGGTGTACAGGTGTAACCGTGCGTCACGTTCAGAGGGAATGATATGATCTCAGTCACTCATATATCATAGGAACTGGGTAACCAGCTCCACGAGTCCAAGAACTCGAGACAGTAATACGCAGTGGTTGATGATGGTGATGATGATGACGATGATGATGATGAAGACGATGGTGGTGATGCTGATGGTGATGGTGATGATGATGATGATGACGACGACGACGACGACGACGACGACGATGATGATGATGATGATGATGATGATGATGATGATGATGATGATGATCACGTTCATCATGATAATGATCCCCGTCAACCGTTCTGTGCAAGAAATACCGTTGAAGGTATCTTCCTCGACGATATCTGTGGTATGGTGGTTTGGTGGAATTTATTTCTCAAGTGTACAAAGCATTGCAGAATTTGTGCCCTGTACTGGTTACATACGACACACACTCACATTGTACATTGCAGAAGATAGAAAGAGAAACAATGCTTGCTTGTGTGTATGTTTATGTGTAAGTAAGTATGTGTGCGTGTATGTGTGTGATACCCAGTGTTATAATCGCTTGATAAACAGTGTTGGTTTGTTTTAGTTTCCTTCCCATATCTCAGCGGTTCGGCCTAAAAGTCGGATAGAATAAGTACATACTTAAAAATAAGCACTGGAGTTATTTGTTCAATTATGGATGCAGTACAGTACAAGTACAGTCTGTGACAGAGAACTAACCGGTGATCTCTTAGCTGGTTATCCAATACGCTATTTGCTATTTCACCTTTACTCTCATGGAAATAAAATCCTTGTCTTCCTCGTAAGTATCTATTTTCTCACTATACTTTTTCTGCGCAACTACATCGGTAAATCGTTCTCTTTAATCATCATGTTAATTTGTTTCTCACTTTCTTTCCAGATTATACAATAAATCGGCTGCTCTCCCACGCTAGATTTGGTTTCTCTCTTCCCATCTATTTGAGAATCTACGTTAAATGCAAGTTGCTTTTTTCATATACCCCAAGACACAGTGGTTATACATAATGGAAATTGCCTCCGAAACATGACATAACATGACAGGAGTCTTGACTGTGAGAAATAATATATGTAGCTTAAGAAAGTTGAAGTATGTTACCATATTTACAGGTTTAAAAGAAAAGAACGGTAAAAACTAAATGCTTGACATATTGAAAGAAATCCCGGTCTAAATAAATAAGATATATAAATGTATTAATGTTTATGATTTACGTAGTAACGCATGAGCAGATTCAATCAGAAAGTAGAAATGGAAATTAAGACAATTTGCAAAATTTTCAAATCCTTCAATATCAATATACGCACTTGAAGCTGCATTAGATTAAAATGCAGGTGAGTTTATCACATTTATGATATGTATGCAAACGTAAAAAGGCACTTAGTGTAATATTTTCTCTCCAAGAAAAAGCTGTTAAAAATTCAAACTTCACTTAGAACGATGGTGGATAATTCAGCACGGCGTTTCGAGATGATTCGAGTGTTGAATACCTCAGGCATTCTAAACTAAGACGAAGATACATATTTTCGTATTGAAATCAGTAAACGAAGCGTTTATTGATTTGTGCGAAAACTAGCCAAGCTAGAATCAAATTATCAAACACATTGGATATTGTTTCTTCTTTCAGTGTAAGTTACGAATATTAGTATTAGATTCATGTTAAACCTAGAATGAGATGTTAGCTAAGTATATAGACTTGAATCACTCATACTGAGTTGTCCGTGTTACGGTATATGAATGGGAAGCCTTCAGTGATAATCCAACGCCTTGTTAAGGTCTACATGAGATTCTGTTCTAAAATAGGGTTGCATATAATAATCAGCTAAAATGATATAAATTACATAAGGTACAAAAACTATCTTACATGTATTAGCAATATGTTATGTTCACAACACTTACTCTAGATTGAAATTCGGAAAGATAACAACACTTCCCGATGTCTGAAACACAGAAGAAGGTTCTAAAAACCTTGTCTTCTATGCAATATGGCCATCTTTTATTTAATTCAGAAACTGTCCATAAATATGTAGCCCCCTTGTAAAATTCCTGGCGCCACGACCCTTTGATTCCTGTCCATTTTATCATGGTTTCTGCTTTTAGTTGTTGTTATTGTTGATTGGCAGAAACTAGAACCGTATGGAAGCAGTCTTTATTCAAAACTGTACCAGCTATGGCAATCACTATTTTAAAATTTTTTGTCAGGTTTCTTGTGGTTTGCCTGTGTTCTTAGTTTTTGAAAACGAAACAGTGTAATTTAAAAGGAATTCGGCAGCTATTTCAAGAGGCACAGGCTTATGATAGACTTAATCACATAATTTTACACAATACTAATCCTTTGAACGACTTTAAGGCATCCATCCTCTTGCAAGCGTTCGGGTGAGGTACTTTGTCTGATGATAATCTCTCTTCTTCTTACCTACCAGACATGGAGGTTTTGGAAAGAATTGCACATGGATGCTACCCATTCTCCTTTGCCAAAACCACTTGAAAATAACGGTTTCAAAATTTAGCACAATGCCACGAATTGTGAGTAAGGGTTAAGTCGATTGGTACTTATATTATCTACTGGTATTTATCTTATCAATCCCGATAAGTTGAAAGGCAAAGTCAACCTCGGAGATATTTGAACTCACAACATAAAGACGGACAAAATACCGCTATGCATTTTTCCCGGAGTGCTAACGATTCTGTCAACTCACCACCATATTTGTCTATGAATATTAAAACGGTATACACTAAAAAAAGGAAAAAAAAATTGAGTCACTTTCCTACATTCTCATTCCGTAACATTTTGAAGAATTTCCTCTTCTTTCACACGAAAATTGCAGAGCTATTTGCAATATACTGTAGAGAACATCGGAAATAGAAAATTATTATAATGACGTGTTATAAATACATGAATATATTATATGAATAATGTGATTGTGCGTGTATGTATGTATTTATGTACGCATGTATGTATGTATGAATGCATGTATATTTGTATGTACGTATGGGTGTCTGTATACATGTCTGTAGTTATGTATGCATATATGTGTGTACGTATCAAGCTATCTATCTATCTGTCTGGCTGTCTATCTTTGTTTCTTTCTTCCTTTCTTTCTAACTTGATTAGATATTGACCTTAGTTAAAGCTGAATAGTATGGATGTGTTTCTGTGTAAATGTATGAGTCGATACTAGAGACTAGACGCGCTTGTCGTTACGTAATTTTCTTGGCTCTGTTCTTTATAATAGATTAAACTACTCTACGATACATAAACAACAGCTACCTCCTCCTACTACTACTACTACTACTACTACTACTACTACTACTACTACTACTACTACTACTACTACTGTTGGTCACGATGATACACACCCAGTTTTTCTATTTGCTTAAATGACTATGAATTCAAAACGAAAAAGCGTATATGCGTATAAACATATATATGGTGCAGGCGTGGCTGTATGGTAAGAAACTTATTTCCCAACATCATGTTCTGGGTTCAGTACCACTGCGTGGCACCTTGGGATGTGTCTTTTACTATAGCCAGGGTCTGATCAAAGCCTTGGGAGTGAGTTTGGTTGAAGGAAACTGAAAGAATCCCGTCGTATCTCCGTGTTTTTCTCCTTGTCTCCGTATTCTTTCTGTTGAAGAGCGTAGCTCGAAACGTCAAAGACTTTCCGTATTCCCGAGCGTCATACTAATATATACTTTTGTTATTTACACCACCTGTCCTCGTCTGTTGTTATTTTTTGTATATTCTCCCATATATATATATATATATATATATATATATATATATATATATATACATGTATATATATATATGTATTTATGTGTGTCTGTGTTTTCACCTGGCCATCACTTGACAATCGATGATGCTGTGCTTATGTTCCCATAACTTACCGGTCTGGCAAAAGAGACCGATAGAATAAGTACTAGGCTTACAAAGAATAAGTCTTGAGGTCGATTTCTTCGACTAAAACCCTTTAAGGCGGTACTCCATCATGACCGCAGTCTAATGGCTGAAAGAAAGGAAAGAATAAAATATATATACATATTTGATGATGGACTCTCGCGTCGTTAGACGACATAAGAGGATCCGACAATTTATCAAACATTCACGCAGATATTTGTTTATAGCGATCAGATGTTTGTGTACCCAAAAGATCACTCCCTCCATCAAATCGTAGACAGTCGCCTGTATCTTCAATTATACTATCTTAATAATTTTACTGAATATTCTTCTCTACTCTAGGCACGAGGCCCGAACTTTTTAGGAAGGGGGCCAATCGATTAGATCGACCCCAGCACGCAACTAGCACTTAATTTGTCGACTCTGAAAGGATGAAAGGCAAAGTCGACCTCAGCAGAATTTGAACTCATAACGTAAAGACAGACGAAATAGCGCTAAGCATTTCGCCCGGCGTTCTAACATTTTCGCCAGCTCACCGCCTTAAAAAAAACTTCAATGAATATTGCGATGGTGATGTCTTGGCAAAATCAGCAAGGCGAGGATGAATTTTCTTTACCTCCACTGCTAGAGCACTGCAAAGGAAGTCTTTGACTTTCACCCCTCATAGATTGATAAAATAGCTATTAGTCATGTACTGAGGTTGATAAGAACAATCATAAACGTTCCTCAAAATTTGTAGAAATGTGCTTAAATTAAGAATCAAAAATATATATAGAAGATTAGTTGAACAAAATGCTTTATAGCATTCGAAAACATCAGATCCACCCTTTTTTTCTGTTCAAATCATTCTGGAGCTGAATTAGATATCTTAGTTCTTCTGCACTTCTATGTCCTCGCATGCCTCTACGGGGATAAAAACATAACAGGAATATAAACAATAGCATTACTACTGCCCCTGCAACTAATATTGGTTTCGAATTTGGGCACAAGGCCAGAAATTTCGGGGGAAAGTGTAAGTCGATTATAACGACCTAACGTTGAACTGGCACTTATGTTATCGACCCCGCAAGGCAAAGTCGACCCCGGTGGAATTTGAACTCAGAACATAAAGACAGATGAAATACCGCTAAACATTTGGCCCGGCGTGCTAATGTTTCTTATTTCTTTACTGCTCACAAGGGGATAAACATACAGGGGACAAACAAGAACAGACAAAGGGATGAAGTCGATTGCATCGATCCCAGTGCGTAACTGGTACTTAATTTATCAACCCTGAAAGGATGAAAGTCGACCTCGGCGGAATTTGAACTCAGAACGTAGCGGTGGACGAAATACCTATTTCTTTACTGCCCACTGGGGGCTAAACATAGAGGGGACAACCGAGGACAGACAAAGAAGGTAGGTCGATTATATCGACCCCAGTGCGTAAGTGGTACTTATTTAATCGACCCCGAAAGGATGAAAGGCAAAGTCGACCTCGGCGGAATTTGAACTCAGAATGTAGCGGCGGACGAAATACCGCTAAGCATTTCGTCCGGCGTGCTAACGTTTCTGCCAGCTCGCTGCCTTCCCTGCTACAAATATCGTCATTCCCTTGGCTACGCTGAAACAAATCCATCACCACTTCGAAATATAATTGTTACGATTACTGTCACTAATACTATACGTAATGTACAAGTATTATTAAGATAAATAAATGTCTTTAAAATACTATTATTGATGTTGCTGCTGGTGCTGCCTGTGTTACGAACAATGTTACTGTTACTTTTGTTGTTTTTTCTCCAAGAAATCAATCGAATTTTGCATTTAACTAGTTTCCTTCCTTTTCCAGTTTAGCGTAAATGCGCTTCAGTTAGAATTCATTTGATGCAATTTTCCCTCCTCAAAGCAAAAATAATCTGTGGCACAGGTGTGAAGTAAACTGATTCCGTAGAAATGCAAATAATAAAATGTATATTAGATAGTTAATTATAGGCCATCGATTTCATTCGATTTGAAAGATAATCTTTTTCTTCAGTAGATGTTTAGATGGCACCAGTTTTATTTCCTTTCAATGCTGAAATGTCCACCACTTAATTTGATAGATTTATTGCTCGGCATTTCAAAGTTGGACCTTTTGCTAAAACTGTCGATTAAAAAAGACGATTCATGAAAACTTTTATGTTGTTTTCCCTCCTTACGTAACACCATCAAACAATTGTAAAACACACGTCTGTATACAAATATACCACATGTATTATCATCCAGTTTGCAATAGCCATCAACCGCAATTTTCAGATTCCATTTGCAAGACTTTGCGGCTCATATTTTTGAGGTAGTTGAAGCACCACTCAGCAGCAAACGTGGTATATTCTCAGGTAAGTAGGCTGGAGCAAAACCAATGAATTGCCCGTATGCATAAATGTTTAATGGAGATCGCTATAAATATATTTATACACAGGGGCTGAATAAGTTTAATTCAAACAAATAGAAAGGGTTCCATTAAGACGTAGATTAAACTAATGAGCTTGCCAATGAAGTGATAGCGGATTTTTATAACCTAAACTACCATGACTTTCTCTTATATTGACTAAGCCAATCTAAATGTGAACTTAGCATCTCTTTCACACGGTGTATTTGGTAGAGTTCCTCCTGTGAAAGGCGGTATGTTGGTATTGATACATTTTCTCTAATTAGATTAGTTCGGTAAGATTCATGGCTTTGAGATTCGATCTCTCGCTCTCATCTAGTGACTAGATTCAAAATGAATTTCGCCATTGGAGAATATAGCCCAATATTAGCTGCTCCTACGCACGGTACACTCAGTAAATATAGTATTCTACCTGTGTAAGTTTGCATGTTATAACTGTTCCGTAATTGGATTAGATTAGTAAATTTCTTGGCTCTGAGATACTATCGCTTTCCTTCGTCAAGTAGCAAGATTCAAAATCCACTTCGCCGTCGGCAATTCTGTTTTCAAATAAATGTGATACTATGAAAGCTCCAGTGATTTGCTTAATTTAGTTAAATGTCAATAGCAAAACTATTGTGTGAAAACTATTTTTAAGAATATTTATATTGTAAAATATTCTCCCATTTCTCTCCTTTCGAAAACATTGGGAATTCTTAAGGTTACCAGCATTGTTTGGAAAGAAAAGCACGTTTGATATTCTGCTTGGTGTGCAACTTACACTTATTAACTCAATGAGCCATGAATTTTCTACAAGTAGGAAGGAACATTATTTTCAAAAAAAAAAAGCTGCCTTGTTTACCGCTTATAAACCATTGAAATATATACACTGTCAAGTCAAAAGGAACAATGCAAATTAAATCAGTAAATAGATGCATAGCTTCGAAAGAATTGATAAGTGATTACCAAAATATACGGTACTTTTCGCTTTTTTGCTTACATGGTTGTCTTATTGGAGTTAAATTTTACTGGGATATCTTTGCTATTTATCTTAGTGCAGGCGCAAATAATAAATACTGCTAATATGTTTAAGCATTCCCAGTTGCTCAGTAACGAATTACGGCAGTGGTTAAAATGTTCAGAGCTTCAGTCCAAGGGAACGTAGAATTTTCAAAATATTTAAAACTCTTATATTTAAGTGTGCTCCAATTATATTTTTTAAAAAGGAGCGGTCAAACTTTATAGATTAGGGCCTTGTCAAGTTCGCCCTCGTTTAAATTACAATCTAAAATTTAGAATCTGGGAATTAATATAAATCCACAGATACATTTATATTCTTATACATATGTAAATATATATTATTGTAATTGATAACATTTTCAATGAGATGCTCAATTCAATGCAATATCAAATACTTTTATGCTCCTTTTACAGGCAACAAAGACTTACATAGTGGACCTGAAACAGGAATGTCAATTTGAGAGTATATATACCATTTCTAAGGTGTAATCGAACTCTTATCGTTAGCTACACCTCTTGTTTTACCAATCGCTAATATAAACATGCCTTTCTACTATAGTCACGAGGCCTGAAATTGGCGGGGGAGACGGTAGTCGATTATATTGCTCCCCAGATTGGCACTTATTTAATCGGACTTTGAAAGGATGAAAAGCAAAGTCGACCTCGGTGAAATTTGAACTCAGAACGTAAAGACGGATTAAGTACAGCTAAGCATTTTGCCTGCCATGCTAACGATTTTGCCAACCTGTCGACCTAATCACGTATATAAATATTAAATCGTAATACAAGTCCAAGCACATTTTGAGGAAGTTTATAGCTGATTATATCGATTTCATTACTTGACTGGTGCTTTCTTTCATCGATCCTTCGAGGATGAAAGGCAAAATTAACTATGGCCAGAGTTGAACAGAGGTCTTAAAGGGCCATAATTAAATGCCCCAAGCATTTTGTCCGAAACACTAAAGATTCTTCCAATTCACAGCCTTAATTCACCAATAATTATTGTACACCAATTCCATTATCTTCCTCATAAATCTTTACCAACTACAAACTAGCCTGCTTCAGTGCTTTCTGTGGTATCTAATACATTACAAGGAAGAGCAAAATATTTAATGAATGTTATTTTCGTTCATTGGTATTTTACTTTTGTAGCAAGTTTTCTGGCTACATAACAGATGAGCTACGAGAAAGATGGTAAGCTAAGTTTAAATAAAGGTTATTGGAAAAGCGAAATCAATTAAAGAAAAGAATTGCATCAGAATATAGTGACACAGGGCAATATATTTTATTGTAAATTTTGTCTTCAATAACAGTGAGTGGTACACTTGAAATGAAGTGTTTTTATATCTATACTTGTTATTTGCATCGCTTATTTTGGAATTACATAGTTTTTGATTACATAATGAAATGAGAGTGAGGTGTGCATGTGGTTAAGCCCGATTCATCAAATATTCAAATACTATTTAATATTATTCTTATAGATCCTGTATTTGTATGTATGTACTATTATGTATGGTGTGAACGTCTTGTATAATTCCGGGGAATTAACCAACTCTGACAGTGAATACTGTTACATATATAATAGGCTGAATTTATATGTATCAGATTAGCAACCTAAATGCTAAAGGACCAGGCTATGGTTCTTTGCTGTTATTGTTTTCTTAAGTTTCCCCAAACGTATTAACAAGTATGTTTACCTTCAAAGGAGACGCGAAATTAAGACCATCGTCACGCATTATTAGGAACATGCATTTTGCTGTAGGACGCTCACTGACTTTAATGCATTAACAATTAGGAGAAATATTTTTTGAAATTCAGACAACTAAACATGTCGTGCCTGCTACCTCAATAAAGATAACTCACTTCACTTATGATATTTCTGCAGTCTCTGAGGAGCAATGAAATCGAAATGTATGATTTCCAAATATGAATGCACTCTTTCATATACAGCTCGCATATCACATTCACTCATAAGTATGAAATTTCTCAAATAGATATATCTCCCGCAGATTTGTTTTATATCTTGAATTGCTTAAGATAATAGTTATGTTTGACATTACAATTTGCTCTAATCGTTTTTACAAATTACCTTCAATTTGCAACATGGTTTATTTCTTCAAAATTTTATACAACAACCACAAACAAAAAAGCAGCCTTACCTAGGTAGAGCTTTGGAATATTCTCATGTATCATGTTACAACTTTATTAGATTGCAATAATAATGATAGAATAATCTATGAAGCAAAGAAGCGGGGTAGTTTACGTGCTGTTCAAAACAACATTTTTCACACCAGTATATAGATTATTCCAAGCAATTTGCATGAATATCAGTAATATTGATAAAATTGTAATAGTGCATAGAAGGTTCATGCATGACATTGATGCTATTCAGGAATCAAGAGTAAATATTATTTATTAATCCTGTAGATTTCTGGCTCCACCTGAAAGTGTTCTATACAAAAAGTATATTGAATCAGGTTTTAAAATATAATGTATAGTTATTTATTCGCATTTAAAATTATTCTCTAGCCAAAATGATTTTCCTATCATGATCAAAATATCCTGATGGCTAACTGATAATATGATTATACATAGATACACACACATATATATATGTATGTGTGTGTACACATACATACCTGTGTATGCACACACGTACATATACACGTACATACATGCATACACATAGACACACACACATATATATATGTATATATATATATATATATGTGTGTGTGTGCATGTGGATATATATATATATATATGTATATGTGTATATATATATATATATATATATATATGTGTGTGTGTGTGTGTGTGTGTGTGTGTGTCTATATATATACATATATGTGTATATATTCATATGTGTATATATGTATATATATATTCATATGTATAAATATGTATATATATGCATGTATATATATATATATATATATATATGAGAAATGGCTAAAATGTGTCCTGTTTATAATAATACCATATATTACATATATATTATATCCCCGTTGACAGGCTGCTGGTATTTGTAGTGCGTTAAAGACTTCTGCCATGCAAATCAGGGACTCCTTCATAGAGTAACTGCTGCATTTCTTGTGTATATGAATAGTTTGGCTGCTTGTTTCTATGGAGACTATCAGAATGATGTAGACGCCTATCATGAGAACCCAATGATGTTCGAAAATCGGAGTCGAAATTGGTGGACTTGTTCCAAAATTTGAAATCAATATTTAATCTCGATTGAATTTTAAAACTTATAATTTTAACCCTTTAGCAATGAGATTGTCAAATGTAATGCTTATTTAACCAAATTGTTTTGAATAAATTTTGTAACTCAATATTTATTTGATATAAAATGATATGGTCGGGTAGGTGTGACAGGTTGGATCTGCCCGTCCAGAACATGAAACGGGTAGAATCTTTTTAGTCACTTATGGCTGAAAGGATTAAAAAATAAGAACATTATTTTTGGATGATCAATTCTCGTACATGTAGCACCGCCAAACTTGTAGCTGATATCTTTGTCATCCTTTAAAAATCTTAATCAGATTTAATGTCTAACAATATTTTATTACCATGAAACGTATTCAATACTTGAATTTTCATCATGTAATTTTGTCATAAAACCTTTTAAACATCTGATATTTGAGCATTACTTATAACTATGTGTATCGTTTTCCTTCAAATATTTTTATCGTTTCTATATTTACCATTGAAAAAAGCTGTTGAAACCGGTATTACATTTTAGTAACATATTTATTTTAAAAAATAAACTACAAATAGTTTTATGACCCAGATATAATTTTTAACCCTCAAAACGAGTCTCATACACATACCCACGCAGACTCATATATATGGGTACAGACACGTACAACGTCACCATTATGTACGTATTTATGTATGCGTCCATGTGTATATCTTTTCTACTCTATGCACAAGGCCCGAAATTTTGGGGGAGGGGACAGTCGATTAGATCGATCCCAGTACGCAACTGGTACTTAATTTATAGACCCCGAAAGGATGAAAGGTAAAGTCGACCTCGGTGGGATTTGAACTCAAGACGTAAAGACTGAGGGAATATCGCTAAGCATCTCGCCCGACGTGCCATCGTTTCTCATATATATATATATATATATATATATATATATATATATATGAGAAGCTTATGCGCTTCACCACACTCAAAGAGAGATACGGACACACATACGCATATATGTACGTATGTATGTATGTATATATACATAGATAGAAAATAACTTTGCACTAGTAATAATACGGGCAAATTCCGAAAGACACAGGTAAAGGCATAAACATACGCGTTAAGATGCTGTTAGCTATCATCTGTTCAGTTGCAAGAATAAAAGTATACAACAAAGCAACGTTGACAAAATCTTCATGTATTTATACACAATCACAAACGCACATTCTTACACGTATTTATATACAAATGTATGTGTGTATATCTCTGCCTATTAGTGTATATGTGTGTGTGCGTGTATGTGTGTTTGAAGCAAAAAAAAAAAAGACGCACGCACGCAATTCACGCACAACGCCATTGCTCTTCAAGAGAGTTTGGAGTTGAGAATGAGACCAAGAGTTTGGGCTGTGTTTTAAGATTGTTTCTAGTAGAGCAAGGGACTATTACTGAATGTATTCTATACCTTGTTACATTTTTTTTTTTTTTTGCATAAATAATTTTTCCAATAAGCCCTTCCTTCTTTTGATGGCAATGCACTTGAGTTTAGAAATATTTAGCTGCGAGATAAACAGGGTCGAATAATTAAGTAGAGGCTCTCTCACTGAGTCCAGATAAAAGATTTTGAAATACCTGTATGCGGATTATGTAGACCGCAAATGAAAATTTTTCCTTGTTTGGTTTACTTATCACTCATGATCTGAAAAATTGAGGAACAAGGCAACCGTGTTGTTTTCTCTAAAGCTAAAGTCATTGTTCCTAAAACAGAAATTAATTCCTCGTGACAGTGTCCATTATTCGAGTAAAGTAATTTCATTGTATCTGATCTAAGGGAATTGAAGTCCTATTACTGGAATATAGAGAATACAAAAACGTATTTCCTTCCTTTTCTCTTCAATTTTAGTTTCTATCTTTTTTAAGTCTTTGTTTATTTTTGTAAAGTTGTTCTTCGAATTTAAATATAATTTAAAGTGATTAAATAAAAGGAGTGATAACCAAAGATTTTCCGGACATTAACTTTGTGCTTCATTTCCATCAGTACGCGATGAGGTAGACTGATAACGGCGACTGTCTAAGAACAAGCTTAGGATTAAGCGAGCAGGTTGCAACAAAAAAAGCTATTAAGAGACAATCGAAGACAAACTATTCATCAGTTATCTGAACCTGATAAATATTTCATTCTGTTTAGTGAAAACATCCCTTTACTAAAATCATCGATTAACTTTTAATTCCGTCCATTTATTCTTGAAAAGAATTACAAATATATACAAGCGAAAAAACGTTTTTTATTATTATTATTATTATTATTATTATTATTATTATTATTATTATTATTATTATTATTATTATTATTATTAATGTTGTTTTTGTTGTTGTTATTAACGAATAAAAATTGACTTCTTTTGAACAGATATTCAACTGAAGTTAATGATACAAAAAAGAATCTAACACCGTATTGTAAAAAGTGATTTCAATACACCATTAAGTAATTACGTTTCCGTTAGAACCTTGGGAGACGTACGAAGGTAACGGTTTCTTATCGAATATAGGACTTATTTTATTGAAGGATCTCTATCTCATATTCCATAAGAGCACGGTATATTGTAAGTTGCTTTATCTTATTTGTTTTTTCTTTAATGAGATACAGTCAGCTGGCTGACTGACTTATTTCCCGTTGCCATTGCTTGATTTTTCGTTAGTCGGAAAATATATCACGCGCCGCTTATAGAGACGTTAAATGTTTAAAATTAGCTAGTCGGGAAGAGTGAAGACTTGGGTTTTAACGACTAAAAGAGTGGAGGGTTGGAATTAGAAGGAAAAGTCTTATTCCGGGAAAACCGCCTTATCACCTCATCTAATTGTGATGATTTTCTGCTTTCCATCAACTGCGTGGCACCTTGAACAAGACAGAAAAATATATATACGCGTTTATACAAATATCAAGATATTTTTTTCCTGAAAGAGACATCTGCAGACGTATCATAAAATAATATCAGGCCGCAGAATGAAATATTAAAACTTTATTAAACTATTAATCAAAGCCGAACAATAGACATGAGTTGTGCGATACAAATTCGTTAATATGATACTGTATCTTTCGACATCCGCATCTGCGTAGATCATACCTTCTCTTTCCATAAAAAAATTTTTATAACCAAAATAACTGAACATAATAGGTTCTTGTTTCTGTGTTTTTTTCTCATTCTGTTTCCGAGCATGTAATTTGAATCTACGTGGATTTCGATGAGTATCGAGATGTTTGATACCGTGAATAACCAGCTTATGAAATTAGTATGTAAACGGTTGAACATCTTCGAAGCAAAGTGTAGAAAAATAAGCATGTCATACTACAACAAGGGTGGACTTTTGAACGGCAGATAAAAATCTATCAGACGTTCATATGAAATCAATTCACACAATTCTAAGTCTAAGGCTTGGAGCAATCCCAGGCTACGATAATGCAGCGGGATCTATCCATGATTTTGTAAATGGAAAGTTAGCTTCTTCGACATTCAGCTACCATTTGTTCCTTGCCTTGATGTGATTACCTAAAACTGTTTTAATTTTATGTTCCTAATGTCCCACAGAAGTTATAGTTATTCCACCCCTCCCGTTCTGCTTCTTCTGTTTCCTTGCTTCTCCCCTTCACTGCTATACATATCTCTCTCTTCCTCTCCTCCCTGTCTCTCGTCACTCACCTTTGGTCCACTTCCTCACTTTTCCTCCCTCTATCACCCCTCGTTGATCACATGTGACCTGTGGTCACTTCTACCTTTCTTACTCCAGCCAGCATAAAGGCAAGACGAAACTACTATCTCTCTCCGTTCAGCTTCGTCATATCACAGCGTTCAATATCTCATCGCGTTTGGCCCTACGGCCTTTAATTTTCTTTTCACTGTCTAATGTTTCCTGTCTTGGTTTGTATTTGCTACCTTGGAATCCTCTGTTAAGCAGGTTAATCCACTATTCAGGAAGAGCTATTCTAAGAGCGCGTTCTGCTTCATCTTCGAAACGCCTAGTTTAGAATAGAGGCAGCTGTTGAAGGAAAGGTTCCATAAGTGGCTCGTCTGTTTTCCTAGGTGCTCGTTCTGTTGTCTGTAAACAAAGTCCGTTTTTGTGCTTTATGTCCCCGTTCCTTTTTCCGACGTCCTGTACCCGGATATGCATCTATATATACATGTAGATGTAGGTATGTACATATATGTATGTATATATGCATATGCTCACATATCATTTGCATTATGTATATATATATATATATATATATATATAGA
>NC_068990.1:13456143-13457386 GCF_001194135.2 Octopus bimaculoides
TGCATATGCTCACATATCATTTGCATTATGTATATATATATATATATATATATATATAGAGAGAGAGAGAGAGAGAGAGAGAGACAGACAGACAGACAGACAGACAGAGACAGAGAGAGAGACAGAGATAGATAGATAGATAGATAAATAGATATATGTATATATATGTATACATATATACATACATATATATATATACATATACATATATATATATACATACATACACACACACACACACACACACATATATGTATATATATATATATGTGTGTGTGTGTATGTGTGTGTGTGTGTGTGTGTGTGTGTGTGTGTGTGTGTGTGTGTGTGTGTGAGCAGAAACTAGAACAAACCAAATAAAATCAATCAAATCATATTTTACACCACGTAAAATAACTTGTTGGTCTTTAGTAACTCTTAAAATATGCATATATGTATATGCGTGTATATGTGTGTGTGTCTCTATAGGCGTGTTCATGTGTATTTAGGGGTGTTAATATACAAAGTGTCCTGGGAAATTAGTTCGAGTTTTCACCTTCAAAGATTATTCGTGATTTCTCGTAAGTTGGTATGCCTTCGGGAGAAGATAAATCTTACGCTTCGGCTTATGTGACGTAAACTGAAAGAAAGGGAGACTGAACATGTTTCCAAATGATTAACTTGAGATAATATTGAGAATATGTAAGTTAGAAGAAATTGTGAGGTGCGACTGAGTAAACATAAGAAACGAGAATACGTTGTGTAATTAACAAAATGGCAACTCATCGAAGGTGAATGGATCGCTATGATTATATTGGCGTATATATTGCAGGTCACTGGACAGAGTGATATCATACTTCGTACGTGCTAAAGATGTCTGAGGTGATAGTGGGTGACTCACGATTATTGTAATTATCGTAGTAGTGAAAACATGCGTTAAATGTGGATGGAAGGGAATGAAGTAAAGATGTTGGTCACGAGATCGGGGACTGAAAAAAAGAAAGAGAGAAAAGACGTGGGGATGGAAATGGGAATAATCGGAATAAACAAGAAGGAAACAAGAGGATTATTTCGTAAGATGACTTGTTCTCTTTACGGGTGGAGAAGTAGAGCAGGATGTGATAATCGGATGATATGATTGCATAGCTGCATAAGGACTTATACAAAAACTAGAATTGGCTTTATATATGTATGTATGTCTATCTATCTATCTATCTATCTATCTATCTATCTATCTATCTATATATATATATATATATATATA
>NC_068990.1:13457805-13464189 GCF_001194135.2 Octopus bimaculoides
TCCACCAAGGGAAGGTATGTCGGAAGAAAGTAATTTAACAACGCGGGTTGATGAACCGTAAGACGTGTGGCCAGAACCTCCTGGAAAATAACCATAGCGAGGGACATTCCACAGTTGAATTAGAACAGTCACAAACAGTGAAAGAAGACATGCACCCAACACCAGAGCTGAAGACACCTCCAAAAGGGGGTGGCCCCGCCACGTCAAAACGGTAGAGGAGTAGGGGCCGAAACCGGACGTGGTTTCCTCCTGATGATGTCTTCAGCTAACTGGATCCTATAAAGGAGCTGTTGTGGTAGCAGACCACGAAACATGGTTGAAATTCCTCAGAGGATAAACAACAACAAAACCAACGCTGGCAGATTATCTCTGGTCAGGGTATCTCAGAGTATTCAATTAGATAAGGTGAATTAGAAATAACTCATGTCTTGCAGCTGTGTCTGGGATATCCCAGGCGATGACTTAACATCTCCATACACTGGATAATTCGTCATCAGAAACAAGGTGTGCATGCAGGAAAGACCGAGATACAGAATTCACAGTATATAAAATAAAATTGTACACACACACACACACACACACACACACACACACACACACACACACACACACACACACACACACACACACTCACACGCACACACACACACACACATATATATATATACACACACACACACATATACATTTATATGTATATATATGCATATATACACATTTATATATATATATGTATATATGTAAATATATATACATATATACATACATATGTACATATATACATATATATATATATATATATATATATATATATATATATATATATATATATACATACATATAAACAAAACTGCAACGAACATTTTTTAACCTCAGACCAGAGAAACACGACACAGGTTGGAACCTGGTGATCAGGAAGAAACCAAGATAATTAACCTCTCAACTGAACCTCTTTGAAGCACAAAGATAGTCATCCTCTCAAAAGGGATGAAACATGCGAGATCTGATCACTAAGTATCCAGAGTGTTGTCATGGTAACGAAGCTAATGCACACATCTGCATTAAGTTCTGACGTTCTAGCTCACTTCCGCTAATATTTCGATGTCGTTATATTTCATAAGCCAGAAGCACCCCTGGAATAATGAATCTTACAAGAGTTGGAGGCTCGTGTTTGTAAATTCAGCAAAAAATTGTTATCTGCTCGGTACTGGTATCTGCCATCTGGCAATAAAGCTTCGGCGAACACTAAGAATCGAAAGGAGGACTTGTATATTTATTCTTATATCGTGGTAGATTTGAACATGTAGATGCTAATGGCAGCTGTATTTCGTATATGTATATATTCATATACAAATAAATTAAATGTGTTATATATACTTGAAACAGCAGTAGATAACTAAGATAAATTTACTTATTTTGCCTACCTATTTTTTCTTAAAACGGTATTAGAAATAATGTGTGTGTGCGTGCATGCGTGTGTGTGTGTGTGTGTGTGTGTGTGTGTGTGTATGTGTGTGTGTATGTGTGTGTGATATAGTTATTGACATATTCAAATAGACCAGACTGAGTGTTAATGGTTTATGGAAGCAAGACCAGCTTCACTGCACAACACATTCGTACAGATATCACTTTTTTTTTTTTTGCTGGAAAAATTTGAAATAATTTGGTCATTTGGCGATTTTGACATTTGGGGAGAAATTACAATTTGTCTTCAGGAAGGAATTAATCACGTTGAATAAATCGACCCTCAGCTTTGTTTGGTTTGGATTAATAGCTGAATCCCCAGATGCCTTGGAAAAATTATGAATTCCAAATTATTATAAAATGGACTTGAATTAATTTCTATCTCATTTAAATGATAATTGCTTTTGCTCAATATTAACAATAATAATATCGATACTATTAACATTAATAATATTTTTGTCAGGTGATTTCGTTGTTTTGAAATTGCCACAAGTGTTGTAAAAGTAACTGAAGCATGATATCTAAATGTCAATTTTTGTGGTTCATTATTACAAAAAAACAAAAAAATATTCAATTCAGTAGGTCTTGTAGTGATGAGCCTGCCAGCCAAGGTTTAATTATAATCTTATATTTAACACTGATTATTTAATCAACGCAAATAACAGTTCTGTGTTTTACAGTTTCTCATTAGCTTCTCAACCACCTACGACCTGGCGGTGTGCTTCTGGCAGATCGTAGCAGACGAAACTTCCTCAACAAAGGCAATGCATGCGATCCCGTTCATTTCCATTGTCTTTTGTTTTTTACTTGCATCAGTCCTTGGATTACGGCCATGCTGTGGCACCGTCTTGAAAGGTTTCATCGAACAAATTGACCCTAGTACTTACTTTTTATGTCTGGCACCTATTATATGTGATTCTTATACAAAACAGCAAAATTACGCAGACATATGCTAACCAACATCGGTTGTCGGGCGGCGTTGGTGGTGAACAAACACAAACACACATTCACACACATACATATATATGTATATATATATATGACGGGTTTCCCCACAGATTCTATCTACTAACATGACATCAGTGGTCCCAAGCTATAGTAGAAGACGCTTGCACAAGGTGCCGTGTTGTGAGACTGAAGTAGATAATAGGTGGTTGGAAAGCGAGATTCATACTCAAACTGCCATACTCATCCTTCCATACAGCTATCGTTGCGCCTAGGGAAACATTTTCAAGAAAAGGGGAAGCGAAAACATATTCAAATAATTTAAAGATAGAAATACTACAATTTTAGGTGTTATTTGGGAGCGAGTGTGACTTTATAACATGTACCGAGTTTTCACGAATTGTTTTAGAAGGTAAATTAGCACCTAAAATTCGAGAGGAGATGTAGACACCATCTCAGCTCTCGCTTTACCTATTGGAACACTTAGGAGGCAACAGCTGGAATTATAGAGAACTGTATCATGACCGGGCCGGTATTTATTTGAACTGAACTTACTGAAGTAAACTCAATGAAATAAAATAGCTTCCCGATGGAGCCAACGCATTTTCCTCTCCACCGAGCGAATAATAAGTAGACAAATAAGTAAACACATAACGCGAGAGAAGTAGGGAACAAGATACCAAAAGAAGTATATTTAGAGCATTCAATGACAAGATAGGAAAACTTCATAAGACAGCAGCATCCAGAAATTTTAATACTTCACTGATAAACGTAGTTACATTTAATTAATTACTATAGGCATTTTAGACAAACTTAGCTTAAAATACTGGTGTGTATATTGGGGCAAAGTCGATGTAATATGAATATATGTATACTTTTATTAATCTTCAGTAGAAGGATCAGAGTGACTCAAGAGCTGAGAGTTTCCTGCGTTTGCTCTTACCAAATTTGTCAACGTACAAAGGTGACGGCCCCTAATCACTCTGGTGCTTCTGCTATATATATATATATATATATATATATATATATATATATATATATGAACGTGGAACGGCATCAGCTTTAATATTTTGTGTCAGAATAGTGTGTTAAGTTAAACACCTGAAACGACCGTAATTACTAAGATATATCACTTACATTTGCCTAGCTATTTTTCTTTAAAAGAAATAAGGAAGGAAAATGCATTATTGAAATAACTTGGTAAAATTTATAAGAAAGATCTAGATATATAAATGGTAAAAGAATTCACTTTGACGGATATTGAAATCGGAGAGGCAATGAAAAATAACTTGAGAAGATTTATAAGGTCGAAATAAATTAATAAACAGTGAAATAATTTTAAGAAGATGTAATAAAGAAAAGTTATAAAATAGAGGAACCTGAAGATATTTTGATTTGCCTTGAAAATTATAATTCCTATAATCAAAACATAATATCATAATTGCTTTAAATACAAAGAAAACAACACCGCGTATTTGACCCGAGGGCGAATTTGATGAAGAGAAAACTCAGTTGAAAAATAAAAATGTAAGTGGGACATAAATTGGTCATAGTGAATAAAAACTTCAGAAAATGGGTGACGTGGGATTTGAACAGAGATGGTGTTGGAAAGGAACAATGTAAGCAACATTTCTTTATTAGAATGCATTGAAATTGAAATGTTGAAGATTTCACTATAATTTTAGAGTGATCCAAAAGGTTCTGAAAAGTTTTACGTTTTTTTTGTATTTAGATATACAATCAGTAAATATAAGATTTAAATGCTAATATCAGGATCAGAGTAGAAACATTGACAATAACAAAAAGAGAGTAAAGATAACATTTGGAATAGAACTGGGCAATAAAGGATGCTTTTTCATTAAATGATATGCGTCAGGAAACTTTAATCTGTCAATAACCGTAAAATAAAAAAAAAGAAAGGAATGAGGTGATAAGAGACACATACTGATACACAAATAGACATAGACAGATAGATAGATAGATAGATAGATAGATAGATAGATAGATAGATAGATAGATAGATAGATATAGAGTTAAACAAATAGAAGGATAAAGTCGTATATACCGTACTATAAAGACTTGGTGAGGTTTGGTGCACATTGATTCTGGATGTGTAAGAACAACACCTGGGCAAATGAAACTGCCTTTAGGTAAGAGATGGAATTGTCTAAACTGAATTATCCATGTAAGTGGTCGTGGAGACGGTGTAAAACGTGGAAGTGATCAATCAGAGTACAGTATTAGTGCCATTTAGGATAAACAGCATAGACATTGCTGGTTCGATTGCTGATGGATTCTTTTCATTATAGCAAATCGAAGTCAATAATTAAGCATCAGACGGAATCCGCCATCAGGACTTCTTAAACGTCAAGAAAGCGAAGCAACTGATGGTGATCTAATATTCATTCAAGGATTACTCGTCATTTATATTATATTAGTTCCTTATATGTTCCATTCCAAATAATATTTAATTAACTGTAATATACACAAGATTAGATATCCGTGTAAATATTTCACGTTATTATCGACCTTAAATGTCCGGCTTCGTTACATCCATTTCATTATCTTGACCGTTAGGGAGCGCTATAGTTTTAGACTTCCGCACAGTTAGTTTACTTTCACAACTAATGATTTTGAGGAAGACATAAATATTGCACCTCGTATCTCACACGGCCGCTTTCTCAAATTAACAGGGCCAGCAAACAGTTTGAAGGTTAGAACTAGGGGGAGTAATTAAATCTAATTGTATTAGTAAATTGTGTCTCTGCTGATTACAATGGAACTGGCATCTTTTCATTATATATCTTTACAGCTATAAAACCAGGCCATTGAAAGGGAATCGGTGCTTTTAGCAATATACAGGCGTTGAAAGTTTAATCAACAGACACGCACTCTGGCATAGTCCAGATGTAAATGATCAAATGTCAACATGATAAAAGAAATTCTATATGTTCGATTGATATTTTTGCAATAGGTTACACACACACACACACTCACACACATACACACACACACATACACACACTCACACATACACATACATATTCACTTTTTAGAATAATTTATTTTTATCTTCAGGAAGTTAAAAGTGACTCAAGAGTCAAAAGGTCGTGCATGGTCCAGTTTATTAAGTACTGTGTACGGGACTCTCATACCTTGAGTCATTTTTGTAACTTTCTGGAGATTATAAACAATAAAATACTGTATATATATATATATTTATATATATATATATATATATATATATGTATATATATATATATATATATATATATATATATATATATGAGCAAACCTTTAGAAGTTTGGGGAAATCTCTTACTAATTACTTACACGCACACACATACACACACACACGCACATACACACACACACACACACAGAGGCAGAAATACAAATATAATACATATATAAATAAATAGACAGACTGATAGGTTGATTGATAGATTAGTAGATAAATGAAAGTGAGAAACTCTTCAATTATAGGCACAAGAGTCGAAATTTTGAGGGAGAGCAATTGGATTACATCGACGTTAGCCCTCAATTCGTAGCTGCTCTTGATGCTGCCAACATAATCGATACGAGAAATTGTAACCAAATCTTCGAATTGCACGCCATCTTTTGAGAAGTATTATAACCAGCGCGATATTAACCGACGTAATGGATACTACTATGAAAAACAAAAGTAAAACGCTGGAAATTTTTGATCGTATTTATGCAAACGTGGCCGAGACGATGATGAGAAAAGCAACATAGAAAAGTCACTAGCATTAAATTCTATCGAAATTTTTTCCTGTTCATTTAAGAAAATATCATGTAGGTTAGATATGAATAATTACAGTTTGAGGCAAAAGCTTCCTGTCAGATTATCACGGAGACATCTTACCGAGAAAGATTTTCTCGTCTCTTTTCTCTCTCTCTCTCTCTCTCTCTCTCTCTCTCTCTCTCTCTCTCTCTCTCTCTCTCTCTCTCTCT
>NC_068990.1:13464898-13470622 GCF_001194135.2 Octopus bimaculoides
TATATGTATGTATATATATATATGTATATATATATATATGTATATATATGTCGGGGGGAGTGTGTGGGGGAGAGTGTGTGTGTGTGTGTGCATATGCGTTTGGGCAACTTACTATTTCCTCCTTCATATCCATACTAGGTAAACACAAATCTACAAGGAATCAAAATGACTTCTGTTGTGAAATAGCGCAGAATTGATTATCAGAAATAAATCTTTTGGGGGGACATACGCTTAATTGAAAAAAAAAAAAAAATTAAAAGAAGAATACAAAAATGAAGCAAAGACAACAACAACGACGACGCAAGTAACACCAATAAACAAATGAATAGAATAGAATAAAAAAAAAAAAGGCGAAAGCAGACTTAAATATCTTCGAAACCTTGTCACGTCTGATAATATCGAATTGGAGAAAGCAAGTACTGCGAATGACATGTCTAAAGTGCGTATCTATAATTGAGGGCATATGGTTATGTGACAGATTGACGATTCTCAGCTATCAGGTGCAGGATTTCTCTAAAATGCCTTGAGTATTTCCTACCTACTTGTCCTTCCTTTTGCATTGTTCAGTGGTGTGAGTGTGTAGTGCAGTGTAAGTAAACGTGAGAGTGTGTGTGAGTAGTGTGGGTAAGCGTATGTGCGTGCGAGAATGTGTGTGTAGTGTAGTTTAGGAGAGTGTACGTGCGTGTCTGTGTGTCTATGGGTGTAGTGTAATGTAGGCGAGCGTACGTGCGTACGTGCGTGTGTGTGTTTGTGCGTTGCGTGCGTGTCGTGTGTGTGTGTGTATAACTGAAGTTTCTAGGCTAGTTATATATCTCATCAACACGATCATACATTCAAGCACTCGCACACACGCAAAGAGGAACGTGTACATTAGTACATATGTATGTAGGCGTATATGTACGTACACACACATATACACATAAACACAAAATATAATATAATATACGTTTATGTCTATGTGAATGCTTACACATTTTTGAATCTGTGTGAAAACCGAGTGAATTTATCTATTCGTGCATGTGTGTGTGTGTGTGTGCATGTGTGTGTGTACATAACGTAAAGGGATAAGGAGTTATAGAATGACAGGGAACACATAGAATTGTTTACGACAAACAATTACACTGTACTTGACCTAACAGGTAAATCCCGACTTCGTTCTCTTGTGTGTTATAAGTAAGTATACAGCGCATATCATCAAGGCATCCCAAAGAAAGATGGAGTAGAAAACATCTTTAAAACGTTTTTATTTATGAGTTCGCTTAATCTACCCGCATGAGTACAACCTTGAACAAAGCTGCATGGGAATGTCTACCCTTGATGAATATATACTGAAAATGAGCTAAATAGATGCAAATAAATGCTACATCAAATACGAAATGTCATATTTATACAGGAGTAGTCGTAACCCTGTCGTTAACAAGCTTTATTCCCAACGCTGTCATGCTGTGCTAAATTCTATTGTGCGGCAAGCATCGTCTGCTATAACGACTTTTGTGCTGGTGGAAACTGAAATGATGTCATGTGCATATATATATATATATATATATTATGGTAACAATGGATACGTAAGGGTGGAAGACCACAGGAAGAATACCGTATATCCAACGCAAGATTTAATATATATGTGTGTGTGTGTTCAAATCATTCTAGAATCAATAAATATATAGTTTTAAGTCTCTAAAATGTCTAAAAAGTAAGATAAAATAAAGTATACAGGCATATACAATGATATAAACTTCAGAAACGTCATGAATATTTAAAATATTCATTTAAAAATATTTATAAACGTGCATAGTTTCCGAGTCGTTTGTGTGTGTGTGTGTGTGTGTGAATTCCGAAATTGGTATCATGAAGGATTTATTTAATTCATTTCAATTTATTTTGCATTCCTTTGAAGCATGACTAAATAGTCTTACGCACTTAAAACTAGCGACATATCTTGATAAAAAAAACGAATAAATATCTTCTTCCTGTTGTCGATGACAAGTTTTTT
The DNA here is from genome assembly GCF_001194135.2 of Octopus bimaculoides. Taxonomy (NCBI): domain Eukaryota; kingdom Metazoa; phylum Mollusca; class Cephalopoda; order Octopoda; family Octopodidae; genus Octopus; species Octopus bimaculoides. The sequence goes on from NC_068990.1 coordinate 13,466,892, forward strand.
AAAGTTTCTTTTGCTTTTGTCTTCTTCATCATGTGTGTGTGTGTGCGTGTGTGTGTGTATGCGTGCGTATGCATTTATATTTATATGAAACAATGCAAAAATTAACAGTCGGATTCATTTAGCATAATTCCTGATTAATTTATTAGTATAAACAAATAAATTACATATCTGGCATGAAAGTATTTCTACGTTCTTTGTTAGTTGCAACGACATCCAAAAGTTTTCAAATTATGATCTTTACTCGAGGTATTTTAATAAAATATGATTGTTACAGATTGTTATAACATATATTCTGGATAGTCGCAGGCTTGGTTTTGTGGTAAGAAGTTTGCTTCCCAACCACGTGATTTCAGAAGCAGTTTCACTGCGTGGCATCTTGTCTTCTACTATAGCCTTGAGCCATCCAAAACCTTGAAACTGGATTTCATAGGCGGAAACTGAAAGAAGCGCCCGTCGTGTATATGTGTGTGTGTGTGTGTGTGTGTGTGTGCGTGTGTGTGCCACTATCGCTTGATGATTAGTAATGGTGTTTTACGTTCTCTTTTGCTGAACCTGGCGGTTCGGCGACAAACACCGATAGAATAAGTACTAGGCTTTAAAAAATATGTCCTGGGTTGGATTTATTCAGGAAAAAAATTCTACACGGCAATACCACAGCAAGGCCGCAGAATATGAGAAAGAAAGAGAGAGAGAGAGAGAGAGAGAGGAGAAGAGAAGAGAAAATATTGGAATTGGAGAGGTAGTAAAGTGGGAAGATTTGGAAAAAGATTGAAAGTGACCAAAAATGGTTAAAGAGAATGTGACGGACAAAAGGAAAACATATTTTGTCTCTGACTGCTGATGTTGCTGTATCTCACATATTGCTATTTTTTTACTACTTTCAAGGATCAGTCGACCATGTCTTTTCTTTAGTGCTCCAACTTTTACACCAGGATAGTTCGGAAAAAGGATTTTTTTATGCATTACTTCCAACGATTTTCGGTCATTGTGGAAAACATTTGTCTAGAAATCATATCATAGATTGATAGATATAGAAGCTATTGCGCTGAATGTACTCCAAACTACCTTTTACTTTTTACCAACAGTATACACTTCCATTATGGCTTTTATACACCGATTTATCTTTCTATGTGTATATTAAGAGTCATGAGTATAGAAAATTTCTTTTGGTCTTCTACTTTTTGATAGTTGACTCATGATTAAATACATCGCTGTCTCAGCACAATGAGAAAAAGTCAGTCTTCAAATTATATAATGTATATGTTTTTATCGTCTATTCTCAAATTATAGATTTTTGGTTCAGTTTTTAAATATTTATCAATTTGTTATCTAAACAACTTATATTTATCGTGTACTGTATCTTTGTCTTTATCTTTTTTATTCTCCTGACTGACCGGTGCATAATATTTTTATTGCGTCTCGTTTGTTTACTTGTGGATTATTTTATACTCCATTTTATTTCATTTTATCTCGTTAACGTTTAATAATCATACGCTATAGTCCGGTTAAACTCAATTTATCATCCTTTCAGGATTTTCGTCTTATGTGTGATGCATCGATTTAGCACCTTCTAACCTAAACTTCGATATTCTTGTTTTCTCATTATATTTAGTTTTTAGACCGTTTTTATTAGTTGTCCAAATACTTTGCTTTCTTTTTATCTATGATTGGGTGACGCATAGTATTTGTTTTTATATATAAAAGAAATACATTCGATGGTGTTGTAATTCGGTATGTCATCTGAAGGTGTGGTCAGTAATCGATTTAAGTATTCATTATTGCTTACTGAAACGATCGTAACGAATTACTTGATATATCAAAAATTAGTTTTCTATTTGTTTTATTTTGTTAACTCTATGTATGTGTGAGTGTGTGTGTATACACGTTATCTGCATATGTGTATACATATATGTGTGCATGTATATATATATATATATATATATATATATATATATATACATATACGTATCTATGTATGTATAGATAGATACATACGTACATACATACATATGAAAGTGCATTTCTACGTTCTCTTTGGAGATCTGTATCGGAAACTTCAAAACCAATCATGTTTTAGATGGTACACAGTAATTTCTAACAGGTACTCAAGCAAAGAAGAATTATTGTTGTTGTTGTTGTTGTTTACTTTTAATTTGTATTTTTGTTACAATCACTTGCCAAGACAACCCAGCGTCCTAGGGCTGGTGAGGGATAAGAGATGTTACAGTATGACATATAGTTTGGGGAGGGACAGTGGCTGGGGTAATAGCGAAATGTCTTCATATAATACAGCACAGATATTTAAATGGATATGGTTTTTCTAAGGATGTGGGCAGTACTTGTCAGTACAATATTTTGGATTTCTCTGAGACACGCTTCTCCTGGGATATTATCTAGATGTTTCTAACATCACTTTTTTTTTATCACACCTAGGGTACCTACAATAACAGGAACATTTCTCGCGTTAAGACGCCACATCTTTTGTATTTTAATTTCCAAGTCCTTATATCTACACAATTTGTCAAATTCCTTTACAAATACATTTTTATCAGTGGGTGCACTTACATCTATTAGTCTACAAATAGCTGCATAAGTAAATACATTATCTAGTCATTTTTATGCGGTGAGATTTGATAGAATTCGGAAGTCTTTCTTTCGATCCTTAGATGGCTCTTTCGAAAAATCAAGTTGGCTTACGTATTTTCGAAAATCAAGTTGGCTTATGTATTTTCAACTGTCATAATTAGCACCGACACATCTTTAAATAATGCATTAAAACATAAATATACACCGCAGATACATTTTTAAAAAATGCTTTTAATGAAGTTTTTTGCTGGGAATGTCCAACGTACAATTTTAGCGATTATTTTTTCATCAGTATCAACATTGATACAGACACGCAATCCTGTATATCGACACGAAACATGAGACGGTGACAAATTTCTCTGTATATGTATCTTGCAATAAACTTTAGTCCTGCAACTGACAAATGCCTGAAGAAAGCATAGGATCTTAAGGGAATAAAAACAAGGATATTTATAAGAGAAGACATTGAGAAAGAGAGAAATATAATTTCTAATTTTGGTGGCACATATAGGCATTAATGGCTTAGTTTTATACTGCTCACGTCAGCTTTGCTGATATGTCGATACGATCTTATACATGGGGTGATGAAGCTCAGAATAGCAGTCCATATGTTTTCTTTTGAAATGGGAAGTGTATCAAGAAAAAAGCTCAGTAAATACATCATATAATCAATAGACTAATCCAACGAGATTCCGCACGAATGACCATAAAGTTAACACTTGTTGGAATTTGTGATGGCTTTGACCACTGGTTAAAATTTGGGGTTTTGCAGAGGGTCAAAATTGGTAACACAAATAGGACAGTGAAAACAAACGGGAAGGGCTGCTAAGCCTAAACGAGGTGGTGGTGGTAAACACGTAAATCAAGTTTGGACAGGAAACAGACAAGAACACCTCTTCCTTGTTCCAGCTACAACGGAGACAAAGAAAGAAATACAAGTTAGAAGGGAGAAAGATGGCCCATGGCCACGTGGGAGCCATATGAGTAAGGGAGGAGGAGTGAGAGAGAGAGTGACAGAGTAATAGGATAGAATAGTGGGAGAGGTGGAAGTAAAAGAATAAGAGAGATAAGGAGAGAAAAATGAAAGAGTAAAAAGATTGTATAGAGTGCGCATATATATATATATATATATATATATATATATA
>NC_068990.1:13471234-13475600 GCF_001194135.2 Octopus bimaculoides
ATTCGAGTGCGAAATAAAGATCGTCCATGGATATGTAGTTTCTTTGCAAATATTGCATCTCTTTGCAAGTGAGTTAATATTGCTTTTCTTGCGTTCTCTTGCAAATGAGCTGGTAAGAATATGACATCCCAAACATTTTGAATATTCCCAAAGTAATAAAAGCAATAAATTTTGAAGTATAAAAGATAAACCTAAAAAGTGTTTGTAAACGCAAACATTCACCTTCTGCTTGTACAAGTGGAGAAACCAAGCACAATGACAGTGGAAGCTTATCTTTACGAAGAAAATATAGTTGCTAAGCAGAGGATAACTGCTGTAAAAGTGAGAAACGTGAGAGTGGATAATGCCTCTGTATCTGAAGAATTTATCGATGGAGAATAATGACATTCTTCCGTGTTTCCAAAAAGTTTGAAAGACATTCATAACTCCTCGAAGAAATGGTTGATGTGTGGAAGCACATTTGTTCGATTGACTATGGAATATTTAATGGGAGCGCGTGACTACTTTTTAAAACTGAAGACAGGGAGAAGCAACAGACAGAGCTGGATTGCCAGACAGTTTCCTGTATTGAAATGCACTTCACTGTCCTTGCACAACATTCAAGAAACTGACAGAACTAACATATGAACGGTAGAAAGACGAATATATTTGCACGAATTGTGTGAGGAAGAGCAAGGCTCCGATTCGGTGGAAAATGCTAGTGAAAACTACATCTGAGATACATCTTCGAGGATCCGGAAAATTCCATGCTTAGTCCGATACCAAAGATGCTTACAGACACTTGGGGATGTATCAGTTTCTAAACAGTGACTCGAGGCAAATGTTTTACTTCTGCTTCTCTGTCGAATTCTCTAACTATCTGCTGTGTCTCTTAAAAATGCTGTCAAATATTTCAAATAACTGTTGGGTGATTTCTGTTCTGGTGGCCAGAATACTTCTGCTGCCACCATAGATTTGTATATATTGAACCACTATTTGTCAAATTTATGAAGGTAGGGCGAAAAGAAACGTTTCTCAAAATAGTATAGTACTGGGGTCGATGTAATCGACTTGTCTCCTTCCCCGAAATTTCAGACTTGTGCCTATGTTAGAAAGGATTGTTATTATTATTATTATTATTATATTAATAGCTTACTAAATACATAAGATGTTTCCTTTCTCAAATCAGTAATTAGATAGATCAATGATAAATGGCAAAGATGTCCGAAAATAAAATCAATAGCTCTAGGTTATAAGGTTTAACACTGCATCCACACACACACACACACACACACACACACACACACACACACACACACACACACACACACACACACACACACACACACACACATCTATATATATATATATGTATGAACATATGTTACGTGAAAATTTCATAATATCATATCTATATTTTTTGTATTTTTTGAGACATCGTTCTGTCTACCCTCGGTAAATGCTGACATCCTTATAGAAATAGGGCTTACATTGATATTTTGGCTGGAATTAAATCCACGTAAAAGACCAAGGGAACAGGGAAGCGGGTTACATATTATAAAGAAGACGAATTTTAAAATTTGTGTATAATGAACAAGCTATTATTACAATAAATATAACTGTCTCTCCAGTTGTACCAACAAATGAGATGAAAGACTCATTTCTTAAAAGCTGCAATGTTTTTAATTCAATACAAGAAGGTCGGCGCAATTATATAGTCTTTGCAGCTGGCATCTGTACCACTTGATACGTATTTGGTGATATTATTGAGATAATTAGTACATTATTGTTATCTTTGCCATAAGAAATCACGTTACATGTATTACAGACAATCTAGTGAGCAGTGTTGAAAGTGTAGTGTTTTCACTTTATCATTTTCTATGGCAGATAGAATAGTGAAACTTGTACTACAGTGTATTATTTATAATTTTAGTATTATTGTGTCAGTAACCCAACATTGGTTTGGTATTTGGTAAATCCTTAGGCAAAAATCATCACGGTTTCGTGGCAGTGTCAGGCACTTCAGTATCTATATATATAAAAAAGAAAAACTGTTTGTGTTTCCTTTCACCCAGCTCATTGATGCTGACTATCTTATATACTCCTTTAGCCACTTTATTTCTCGTATCTCTGAATTATCTTAGTAACTTGTCTTTCAAACAATAACCTTCGTCCAACTAACTAGCTAAACACTATCTATACAATCTTCACTTTGTTTGCTCTTTTCCTCACATACATCTTAGAGATTTGCTGATAACAATATCCAGCATTTATCAGTTACGCTTTTGCTTCCCTTAGCTGTTTTCGTTTTTTTCGATAAGAGAGTCCTTAATTATAAATCCATACATGCTTTACGTTATGAGCATTTAAAATTACATCTGGCTTTCTGGCAATGGTACGTCTTGTAAATTTGATATCACAAATCTCATTATATCTTCATTCTCTATCACATAATGTCATTGCACAAAAGCTTAGCGCTATTTACATGCGTATCTATCTCATATCTGGTATTATTTCCATTCTTCTTAACTTCGCATCATTTGATTTTAATATTTGTTATAGTAAGTTAACTATGAAGTACATTTTCTTTGCATCCTTCTTATATTTTAGTTATCCATAAATGTTTTTATACTTATGATATAAAGCACTTTAGTTTCTCTGGGTGTTATTTTAAGAAAACAGATCTTGTCACAATCTTGCAGTTGTCATTACATTTTTCTCATGAGCCGCATATTTTTCATTTAAAGTAAAACTTTCAATGTCCGGAGTGAAATATTTTCTTCAATTCATGTTTTACTTTTCTATACATATTTCTCCCAGGCTCTGTATTTATATGTTTTTATAATCAGTTATATAATGAAATATAATCATACTCTCTCTCACTTTTACTCTTTTACCTGTTTCAGTAATTTGACTGCGGACATGCTGGAGCACCGCCTTTAGTCGAGCAAATCGACCCAAGGGCTTATTCTTTGTAAGCCGAGTACTTATTCTATCGGTCTCTTTTGCCGAACCCCTAAGTTACGGTGACGTAAACACACGACCATCGGTTGTCAAGCGATGGTGAGGGGACAAACACAGACACACAGACACACATATATACATATACATGTATATATACATATATACGACGGGCTTCTTTCAGTTTCCGTCTACCAAATCCACTCACAAGGCTTTGGTCGGCCCGAGGCTATAGTAGAAGACACTTGCCCAAGGTGCCACGCAGTGGAACTGAACCCGGAACCATGCGGTTGGTAAGCAAGCTACTTACCACACAGCCACTCCTGCGTCATATGACATTTTTTTAATAATATAAATAGTGACTCAACACATTTCTCAGTTTTGAGCTTTTGTATATCGCCTTTTATTCTTTGCTTGCTGGACAAGTATATATTTTCCGCGTTATTTTTAAATGTAACAATTCAACATGCATAATTATTAACTAAATTATTTCACCTTCATTCTCCAATGTTCAATTGAACAATCTTGCACCGGTAAGAATGTTAATTTCGAAACCGGTCCACGAATAATAATGTTTTATTTATGTAATTTTCTCTGTCTTACCCGCATACGGTTTGGTATTTCGCTGAATTTCTTTTGAGAACCATTAGGTCTTAGTAGACACAAAATGTGATCTCCTTCTAGCACATTAAATGTCCACTTTAGAGGTCAACGTTATATATAAAAATATACTTTAATCCCCTAAGATCTCAGATATTTTCTTCTGAATCTCTCTGATACTTTAAATTTGTTAGCTTCCTGGTAATAAATCGATATTAATTAATATCTGATTTTTACCCTATGTTTTAATTAATTATATATATATATATATAGATATATATGTATGTATGTATGTATGTATGTATGTATATATGTATATACAAGACGGGCTCCCACACAGAATCCACCAAGGACATTAACTCACAACGTGTTGATCGATCAGGAGTACATCGAAGAAATTTTCCCAACGTGCCGGGCAGTAGAAATGAACCGAAGATTCGTGGTTACAAAGCTCTCTATCGACAGATGAAGGAGCACATGTGTATCCTAGACGCTTGGATAATTGTGATATTTCACAGATGCATTAACAGAGAGCCCTTTTACGAAAGGATATTAGAAATGATCGTAAAGGAAAGCAGTGAGAGCCGTTTGGTCCCGATCCACATTTCAGTTTTGTCTCCCCTTTTGAATAGTTTTAGTTCGGATTTATTTGCATTTCTCTGTGCAAGAAACTTTCGACTTGGCTTCGTATATTATGCTTGGTTTTGTTTCCGCCACTTGCGAAGTTTGTTTTTTGTTATTTGTACACATTCACATTTTGTAGCGTCGTATGTATCTCATCATATGTGTGTATACATACATATATATATATATATATATATATATA
>NC_068990.1:13475610-13477275 GCF_001194135.2 Octopus bimaculoides
CAAGATTTAATATATCCTGCAGACAGAGCTTTATTTCATAGGAAGAAAACCTCTTAAGGACAAGAAATAAATACATAAAATTGAAAGAAAATATATCTTCCAAGAATCTAAATTAACTTTAAAATATAACAGCAAAAGAAAAAAGCTAATCCAAATTGAAAAATATAACAAAAACCATCATTAAAAAACCGTGTAGCACATATAAATCTGTTGGTGATATATTGAAAATATCGGCTTTAAAAGCAATATAATAAATATATAAATAAATTGAAAGATAAATATACAAGTAGAGAAAATTTCATCGTGTATCCATGGCATATTGTGAGTAGCTTTGTTAATGCCAAATGAAAAACATTTAATTGAAAAGCATTAAATTACATTTGATCGGCTATTTTACCAATATATACATACATTTTTATAAATATATACGTGTATGCGTATACATACATGCATACATACATACAGGCACACACACACACATACAAACACATACACACACATATACAGTCATATACTTATCTATATATCAATCTCTCTCTTTCTCTCTCTCTATATATATGTATGTATATATATATATATATATATATATATATATATATATATATATATATATATATATATATATATATATATATATATACATATATATATATATATATATATATATATATATGCATATGTGTGTGTTTATCTATAGATATATAAATACATGTTTATATATGTGTGTGTGAGTGTGTGCGTGTGTGTGTTTATATACATATTTAAATACATACTGATTGTATGTGTGTATGTGTGTGTTTATATATACATGTATAAATACATGTTTCTATATATATATATATATATATATATATATATACAATGATTATTTGTGTGTGATTATATATACATATATATGTAAGTATGTGTGTGTATATATGTGTATGCATATGCATTTATATATATATATCTTTGTACCTGTGTGTGTGTGTGTGTGTGTGTGTGTGTGTGTGTGTGTGTGTGTGTGTGTGTGTGTGTGTGTGTGTGTGTGTGTATCTTTGCTCTTTCATGTGCATATCTACCTACTTTCTTTACCTAACTAAACATCTATGTTATCTGGAAAATCAGAATATGTCATTTTGTTTTGTTACCTCAGTACTTTAATTTACCTTTTTCTATTGCCATTACCTCATGTTACTTATATTTAAACGCAAGGATACAAATGGATTCTTTCCAAACAAATTCCTTCTTAATGGTTACTCTATTCTTCTTCCCGATAAGATATAATTGTGTATATGATTACTATTATTTCTTATCTGGTTTATTGTTTGTTTCTTTTTTTCTTGGCTTTTTTTTTGCTGTTTCCCTGCTTATTTTCTAACCACCTAAAATACCACATCAACACCGCCACCACCAGTCTCACAATCAAAGTCGCTACTACCAGCACCACTACCACCCTACAACCTCTACTACTACAGTTGCAGCACCACTACCACCCTACAACTACTACTACTACAGTTGCAGCTACAGCTACTGTTACTACTGCTGCTACTGCTCTTAATATTATTATTATCATTATTATTATTATTATTATTATTATTATTATTATTATTATTATTATTATTATTATTATTATTATTATTATTATTATTATTATTATTATTTATTTTTATAACGTGCTTTCAA
>NC_068990.1:13477452-13480467 GCF_001194135.2 Octopus bimaculoides
TACTACTACTACTACTACTACTACTACTACTACTACTACTACTACTACTACTACTACTACCACCACCACCACTACTGCTGCTGCAATTAGTAGTACTTCCATTATTTCTGATACTGGTACTATTTCATCATCGTATGATGAGGAAGTAAGAATACTTGAAGTTGAAAATCTTCGAAATTTCGATGAAGTCATGAAAGGAAAACGACAATAATATCTCAAAAGACAGTGAAGATAAAACCAAGAAAACTGGTGACGAGAAACAATTCTATCAAAACAACAATGATACCCCACCAAGGAAAATAATCTATAAATTTTAAAGAACGAAGGAAGTCTAAGAATAACCATCCTTGAAAAATTAAACAAACAATTATTAGACAAAAATTACTCGTTTGTGGTGCCACAGATTTTCGGAAAGAATGAGAATGACACAAAAGACGGTTTGGCTAGAAAAATGAAACCATGAAAAATATAGATTATTGGTAAATTTAAATCTATGAGATTATAACGAACTTAAAAGTGTATACCCCGAAGACGTTGACATTTTTTAAAAGCAAACATCTCAAACATGCTTAACGCTGTATTTTGCTTCAATCCTACACAAACAATTGATTAGTGGATGGGTTATGAAGTACAAAAACCCAACTTAACAGCAATTGTGTCTGTTTTATTGTACATTTTATTTATTACAGTACAAATTTATGTACTTTTAGAACCTTATCTCTCTCATTCATATATACCATTCATATATTTCGACCCCGACCCCTTGCATATTTGTTTGCTTGTTTTACACACCCCGCTGTTTTTTTTGTTTTTTTCTGTATATCCCATCACGCCTTCAAAAGAAATGTTGTGGCTAATACAGAAGAGATTATTTTAAAATATTGTCATACTAAGCAGTTTTGAATAAAATATATTCGTGTAAAGTCATATTTAATACATTCGAATATATTCGGAAGTGAAAAGGTCTTTCAGTGAGTAAATAGCTCCGAAAGAAAATGCCTTCTTCTAGACCTGTGTTGAAACGCACTTTGGGTTGTGATTGGTGTCACTGGATTAAAGGACATATGCATTTCTGAGTCTTTTTGCTTCGTCAACTCTGAGCTTGAAATTTGTAATTTACAGTCCGATAAAAACGAAACTATCCTTGTTAAACACGCTTTGTGTGGTGTGTTAAATTTGCATTTCATAACACCACAGTTGACAAAATAATTACCTGTAAAGTGTTGAGTGTCCGGTAGTTAATCATACTTATTCCTGGTGTTTGTGTCTTGTGCTAATGTTAGAAATATTAGAAAGAATAGAGATGTAGAGGATGAATGATAAAGTCAAGAAATTAAATGCTTTAGATCTGTTTCTCATTAATGCTAGGACTCAACAGATAGGAACTTAACCTGATTTTAATGGCACACAAATGATTCAAATTACAAAACTCCCACCTGAACAGGACGCTAATGCTTCTGAGGGTTAACTTCCCAACTAACGTCGGAACTAATTTATAGTTGCGTGGACTGGAGCAACGCGAAATGAAACGTTTTGCTTGAGAACACTATGCACCGCCATGTCCGAAATCTAGACCACGGTCTTACGATAGTTAGTGCAACATCCTGAAAAGTAGGCAACATGCTTTCACTGTTAAATTGTTCTAATGACTTTCGTTCAAAGGCAGGATGGGATTCAAACGCTAAGACTGATTTCGTATTTAATTTGCCAATAAAAATAAGTAGTTATAAATTTTAAGATTTGTTCAGTCGAACCTACCATACTTCATTTGAGTTCTGATCCCGCTTAATAGAGATAGGGAGTTTTAAAGAGGCTTTTATGTAAATAGTTACAAGCAAAAATTGTAATCACGTTTTCTCTAAGTTTTGTAAGAATTTATCAATTAATCTTCTGTGTTCTCCACAGAAATTAAAACGTCTGATTTCTGTGGCTTTGCGATACTTAATGGAGTCAATAGCACTATGAAATATAGAACAACTTAATCCCACATACGTTAATGTTATAAAGAGATTCCCTATGTCGGTTAAGAGATTGTCATATTAATAATAATAAGTAATATTTCAAAATTCTGCAGCTAATCATCTTAAACAATGCAAATAAATATAATAGATGGTTAAGATAAATATGTCCATAATCATCACTTCTGATTGCTCAGAGTTAAATGGATTAAAGATTAATCCATGGTTTGTATATTCGTGGGAATATTGATTATTGTTATCGGCCGGCTCGATCGGAATTGAATTGACATGAGGCCATTTTAGTTACGTACGTGAAATATGGTATGCAGAATTATTATTCTCAGAAAAAAATACTAAAAGTCTAACTGTTATTACGCTCTCATCCATGCGAAGCTAATTCAATGCCTTAGTAACTTCTGTTATTTTTCTTCTACAATAATGCGTATATAAATAATATTGACTTGTTTATATGGTGATGCAACCAAAATGTTTAACAGAGAGTAAATGTCACACTTGACAGTTCCAAACAGATTTAGCTGTGTAAATGAAAAAGAACAGTAGCTTTAATAGGAAAGAGAAATCAAGCAAATTTCAGAATATCCTACAAGGATCGAAACGAAATTACATCTGTTAGGCTCTTTAAGAAAATTAAATGAATATATGCATACTCACAAACCACACAGGCACAAATGTACACAAACATGTTATATGAAGTGTGTATATATATATATATAGATATACACATAATTAAGGGATCAGCAACAGTTGCTTCACCACATACCGAAGTTCAGAAATAGCAGCTAACATGCTGAGACTCCAACAGATAGCAGGTGTTTACATACCGAAGGGCTTGGTAAAAATTATTAATTATTAATTTATTAATAAACCTTTACCCTTTTAATTGTAATATATATATATATATATATATAATTTTATTTTATTCTTTTCTATGTTTCAGTCATTTGACTGCGGCTGGAGTAGAGCCTTGAATGATTTTAGTTGATCAAATCGACCCGTTGACTTACTTTTAAGCCTAGTACTTATTCTGTATCCCTTT
>NC_068990.1:13480477-13481249 GCF_001194135.2 Octopus bimaculoides
ACACACATATATATATATATATATATATATATATACGACAGGCTTCTTTCAGTTTCCGTCTACCAAATCCACTCACAAAGGAGATGAAGAATAAAGAAAGAACGGACATAAAGGTTAGTTGCCAGGTGCGAATGCGAAACGTGTGGGAGTGTAGTAGTGTGAGGTAGTGGGGTGTGAGATGATGATGCATAGGTGTAGTCGTATTCTACGACAGCAGGAGGCGTGGGAGAGGTGAGACGGAAGGTAAGAGAAACTAGTAAAGAAAATTATATAGATAATGAATAAGCTTGAATACAGATGTATGTATGAATGTACGTTCGCACACATATACACCTACACTGTTCAATGCAATAGCATGTGTTTATTGCAATATCTCCGATTTTTTATTCCATCACACGTTAAGATTTTTGTTATACGCTGTTATATACGCTGTTATTCTATTCCCAACCACCGAAACGCATTTCATTTGTTCAATTTACAGACATTTTACATAAAATATGAATATATATTTCTCCTTAATTACATTGTTGCTTCTTTTCAATTTTCATTCTTTACTGAGAGCTAAACACACCATATCACTCTATTTTTCTTAATCTTTCACACTCAATGTCTCTCTCTTTCTCACTTTCCATAGTTCTACCTTTGCACTCACCCCTCTCTCTTTCTCTCTCTCTCTCTCTCTCTCTCTCTCTTCTTCCCTCTCTACCTCTTTCTCCATTATTCAATGTGGAGCATTCGCTGTGGATAATAACTAAACATATATATATATATA
>NC_068990.1:13484301-13486603 GCF_001194135.2 Octopus bimaculoides
GAAACGGAGGTTCTAATCTGTGCTGCCCAAGAGCAAGCACTAAGAACAAACTACATAATATACAGAATAGACAGCAACAGCAGAAAGTGTTAAGTGCAGAATCTGTGGACAAAACGGTGAAACCGTATGGCATATTACCAGCCAATGTACTCCACTAGCCCAGGACTATAAGGGACGCCACGACAATATAGCAAGGCTTGTCCACTGGACATTTTGCAACAAGTATGGACTTGTCAGAGCAAAAAATTAGTACGACCACAAACCTGAAGGCATCGTCGAAAATAGGAATGCAAAGATCATATGAGATTTTATGATTCAGTGCGACCATGCGATAGAGAATAGGAAGCCAGACATAGACTTAATTGAGAGAGAAAACAAACTATGTTGGATCAAAGATATAGCATGCCCAGCTGACAACAAGGTATGCGATAAGGAAGAATGAAAAGTTGAGAGATATGACAGGTTAGCTTGGGACGTTAAGCAGTTGTGGTCGACGAAAAAAGTAGCTGTGGTACCAATAATTAACGGAGCCCTAGGAACAGTGAGCAAAAACCTTGAGATGTACGTGGAACAAATAGGAGCTACAATAAGGGTGGAGCACCTTCAGAAAACATCACTGCTTGGAACCGCTCGAATACTCTGGAAGGTGCTCGAAAAATAAGAAGCGTTTCTTTAGTTCACTGGTAGTGAACAGCTGACACTGTAGTACATCTCCAGCGTTAGAAACTGTGCAAGGGCAATAGTGAATAATAATAATAACAATAATAATAATAATAATAATAATAATAATAATAATAATAATAATAATAATAATAATAATAATAACAATAATAATAATAATAATAATAATAATAATAATAATAATTGTATGTTCCATGAAAGGACGGAGGATACAGCTGCAACGGAAAGTGGTATGAAATTATTGTCTCACTGATGGCTACACCTCCAGATTTAATAACCTATGATTCTATTGTAAATGTTCTATCTTGCGGTCTCGGACAACCTCATTTATACACTCCACTCCTAATTCTATCAATGAGCCTTGATACACGCTGAAAAAGCAACGTATCCAGTTTTAGAAAATTGGTTGTACGGATTATATTACTGCTTGCCCTGGGAACACGCAATATATCTCCCGTGCATCTTTATCTTGGATTTCTCCTCTAAATCCCAGCCGCCACCTGAATGGACAAGAGGAAATTATCGCTACCTATGTAACTATCTCTCAATCTCGTGTTAAGGAAATGCGAAAACTTCGATACTAGCCTCTAGGTAAACATTTATCTCACTATCTCTGGATAATACTTAGCTTAAGATTTAGTTCACATGCGCAAGCAACCATTACTGTATGTCTTATATAACTCGATTAAAATGTTACTATCAAAACCGCTTTCGAAACTTCCATTTAGGGCATACAAAATGTTCCTTCTCTGCATGAGAAAGAGGCATGTAAACGTCGTCCTTGCCGGCTCCCAGAAAAATCTTACGAACATGAGAGTCAATCATGATACACTCCTGCAAAAATTATTTCTCAGAGAGCGATCTGGCTGTCTAGAATATTCTTATTGGATTCGATATTTGTAAAGTGGTGTACAAATCTGTCTATCCGTTATTCCTGTTGCTTTGGCCGTTTTCATTGACTTTTGTTATTGCTGCCTCTGTTATAATTGTCATTTTTTATTGTATTTGTCTCCGTTTCAATTGTTGATATCTTCGTTTTTATTATTTTTAATCGAGATGTCAAAATCTCTAATTAAAAACCACAATAACATCATTATATTCTGTTTCAAAATGTTGATGCTTTCTTTTACAATATTCATTTTCATACTTTTTTTATTTTCTTTGTTTTCTGTGCAGCTTAAGGCGTTTGTTTTGGGGCAGTTCGTCGCCAACATTCTGAATTGAATATCAGCTAACAAATAAATGTTTTAAAATGACATTTTTGCCGAATTTGGACGAAAAAAATAATGAAAGATTTGCTCAGGTTTCTTTAAATTAATTCAAACAATTTGCACATCATAGAATTTTGTAAAGATTGAGAGGAAAGACCCGAAATCGAGAGCGATGTAAAGATTGTCTTCCTACCTAATAATAATAACAGTAACAAAAACAATACCATTAATAATAATAATAATAATAATAATAATAATAATAATAATAATAATAATAATAATAAAATATTCAGACAAATACATAACAAAAACATCAGGACTTACAAATATATATAACATACAGAAAATTGCACTACTGGGCACTGCACACATCCTAGGCAAAACATTTTCAATACAGTAACCATAAGAAC
>NC_068990.1:13488253-13493854 GCF_001194135.2 Octopus bimaculoides
CTGCACACATCCTACGCAAAACACTTTCAATACAGTAAACATAAGAGCACCACAGCAAACCACAGCACATACCCAAGGCGCACAGAGCTGCGCTCGGTAGTGAAGAGAAAGCACGTTATAAAAATAAAACTACTGAATAATAATAATAATAATAATAATAAAATATTCAGACAAATACCTAACAAAAACACCAGGACTTAACAAATATATATAACATACAGAAAATTGCACTACTGGGCACTGCACACATCCTACGCAAAACATTTTCAATACAGTAACCATAAGAGCATCACAGTAAACCACAGCACATACCCAAGGCACACAGAGCTGCGCTCGGTAGTGAAGTGAAAGCACGTTATAAAAATAAAACTACTGAACAATAATAATAATAATCCTTTCTACACATCGGTGATATATGAACTTAGAATGTAAAGATGAAAAATGTGACGCAGAGCATTTTGCTCGGTGCAATGATGATGATGATGATAATAATAATAATAATAATAATAATAATAATAATAATAATAATAAGAAGAAGAAGAAGAAGAAGAAGAAGAAGAAGAAGAAGAAGAAGAAGAAGAAGAAGAAGAAGAAGAACAACAACAACAACAACAACAACAACAACAACAATAATTTCATTTATTTGCCACGAGGGCTAAGAATGAAGGGGCAATACAAAGACAGACATAAAATGTGGGTGTTTTACATATATTGAAATGATAAAAATATGTAAATAAAAGAAAGAAAGAAAGAAAGAAAGAAAGAAAGAAAGAAAGAGAAGTGTACGTGGTATAAACTGAAAAAGAGTGACATATGCATAGTATACAAAAGTTTGAAGTAAAAAGTGGCCAGGAGGATAATATGGGCAATACCTCAGAGAAATCGAAGGAAAAGACAAGTTCAACACTTGGAGATGGCTAAGAAAAAGTGATCTGAAAGGATGCATTGAGGCATTGATATACAGTGCCCAGGAAGAAGCTCTGAAAACTAATTACACCAGGTTCCAAATAAATCAGAATAGCAAATCGCCCCTTTGTATGGCAGCAGTAACGGGGCAATCTCATATATTATGAGTGTAGCAAGCTGGCTCAAAAGCACTGTAAAATGAGACAGGATAACGTGGCTAAGTTCGTCCTCTGCAGAGTATGTGAAAAGTACGGTCTGAACAGAGCACGGAAATGGTACGATCATGAACCAGAAGGAGTCAGCGAGAACAATGAACATGAGAAACTGTGGGATTTTACTATCCAATGTGACTCCCTAATCGAAGGGTCGGAGACCAGATATTGTTGTGGTAGATAAAAAGAAACAGGGGAAAGCAAGTTCATAGATATTGTAATACCTGGAGATGCCCGCGTAAGTTATAAAGAAGTAGAAAAGATTGAAAATTACAGACTACTAAAAGACGAAATTGCAAGAATGTGGACTATGAGGAGAGTGTCTGCCATTCCAGTAGTTGTAGGGGTACTCGGAGTACTAACAACCAAGTTCGAGAAATATGCGAAAGAAATCGGAAGTGACATGAGAGGAGATCAAGCCCCAAAACTTCACTGCTGGGGACAGCTAGGATTTTGAGATTGGTACTTGGATGTTGAATGTCTCCCATGATAATTAACAGCCAAGTATCAAAGCTTATAATGTGCGGAAAGCGAGCCCATGAGACCTCAGGCAGCAGGCTGCTGTCCGCTCTCAGAACGTTTTGAGAAGTAAAATGATAATAATAATAATAATTACAGAGATGTACTTGCAAAGCAAGAGACCTGATGTGATATCGTGAGCTGGAACGAAAATAATTACAGCTTAGAAAGTGTTTATAAGCCATTTAAGAAACGCGCAAAAACCGTTAGATTCACTTCAACATTTAAATTTAATTTGTCAAAATATTTTTGTCGCTTTGAGACCGCGACCTGTTCACTGCTGACAATAATAATAATAATAACAATAATAATAATAATTGGATCTTTAGGAGCAGTTTCCAAGGGCTTTGAAAAACATATTAAGAATATTGGAGCTGCTGTCAAGCTCCAGGTGATCCAGAAGGCAGCATTGTTGGCTACAGCTCGCATTCTAAGGAGAATATTGTCTATTTGAGTTAAAAAGAAGGGACTACTTGAAACCTTTGGTGATTTGCTATTGCCTGTTTTCAAGTAAAGAATAACAGGTAATTAAGAACTATCCGAGAGTCTTTCAGAATAACAATAACAATAATGATAAGAATAATAATCGTCGCTTCCGTTAGTTCCGCCGTTTGAAGGATAGGACTTAAAGAGAGTAATAGGAAGTAAAAACAAAAAAATACTAAGAAGGTGCTTAGTATTTGCGATGGATGCATGAATGTAATTTGAGTCCAGCTATAGATTTTGCTATGAAGTCACAATGGGGACATTGATGTTTATGATTGGGTAAATGTATCTTTTGGTTGCAGGATATAGTTCTTCTATTGATCTTTTTCTTCAACTCAAATTGTTTTGATGCGCCGTGAACGATTTTACGCCATGCAGATCGATCGAAGCAATGGCTTTCCTACGATGTCAAGTTAAGCTGTAGCAATTTTAGTGATTGCTTCACCGTATCCGTATACCTCAAGACATGTCTTCCTTTGCCGCGATATCTCTCCACTTATTAGCCATAGAGGATAATAATAATAATTCCAAATTTTAATAGGGACCAATAGTTTTCGATGGGAGGGGAAATTTGATTATATCGAACGCATTATTTGACTGGTGCTTATTATACGAACTCCTCCTAAAATTAAAGGTAATGTCGACTTCGATCACATTTGAACTTAGAATATAAAACCGGAAGAGAAGTTACGAAACTAACAATTCAGTCAGCTCGCTGCCTTAACAGTAGTCAAAATGATGATGATATTAATGACGATGATGATGATGATGATGATGATGATGATGATGATGATGATTCATTATCTTGAGTAAGTACAAGATTTAGACTTAGTTAAAAGTAATTTTATATTAAAGAACTTCGTACTATAGACTGCCAATATATATGCTACTAAGAAAATTGATTTGCGTGGAATATATATATATATATATATATTTTTTTTTTGCCTTCGCCGGGCGATTATTGTAATGGACAAAACGACTGACAATTGATTTCGTGCATAAATAATAGCTACGAACTCTCAAAAAGATTCCTGCCTTTTGGCAACACAATATCCTATGATTGTATTATCTACATTATACACCGTCGAGAATTCCTGTGTATACTGTGTTCAACACGAAATGAGAAATGTAAAAAGAAACACTACATACAAATAACACTAATGATAATAATAATAATAATAATAATAATAATAATAATAATAATAATAATAATAATAATAATAATAAATCGGCATGGCAGTTACTTGAGAATATGGGAAGGAGAATAGCAAAATTTGTTGAAGCGCAAACCAAAGTGATAAATTGGTAAATAACAACGCTATCTAAAAGTTTAATGAGCAGAACGAAATCTCGGAATACAGGAAACGTTCATCATTTTAATGAAAGTGTTATGTGGCTTCAGACAAGTATATTAGGCTCCGTTTTTGTTAGTTAAAGCAATGAATCGATTCTACTTGCTATTTTATATCCAATTGACGAGTACAAAGGACATCATCAAGTGTTATTTTTTTCTGGTTTGCTGAGTGGCAGAAATGAGTGTTTCAACACTTACATTGTTTAGTTTCATTTCGTTCGGATTTTATTTTTTACTTCGGCGTGAAGGACGCAGTAGTAATAGAATCGGCTGAAGTTGGATAGCAGAATGAAAGTTCGTGTCATCACCCAAGCCCATAAAAGGACAAGAACTCAGCTAACTGTAAGTTAATGAAGCACTCGTTAATTATACAGTGTTCCCTTTCTTTACAGCAGTGAGCTCCCCCAACGTGTAGGATCTTTTTACTGTTACATCAGTTAAACAAGACACAGATTCTATGCTATGCAGGTAATATAACACGAATCGTTGACACTTTTGTCGATAGCCTGATACCTCAACATGTCGCCAGTTCGCAATTCTTGAGTAGCATCAAACAACTGAAATTAAAAGTTCCTTTAAAGCGAGTGAGCGGACATAAATCTCAATTTCGGTTTTCACTGAAGTGGTGAGCTGGCAGAAACGTTAGCACGCCGGGCTAAATGCTTGGCTGCTTAGCGGTGTTTCGTCTGTCTTTACGTTCTGAGTTCAAATTCCGCCGAGGTCGACTTTGCCTTTTATTCTTTTGGGGTCGACTAATTAAGTACTAGTTACGCACTGGGGTCGATGTAATCGACTTAATCCCTTTGTCTGTCCTTGTTTGTCCCCTCTATGTTTATCCCCTTGTAGGCAATAAAGAAATTATAATCGTTAGTAGGCCGGGTAAAACGCTTAGCTGCATTTCGTCCGTCTTTATGTTCTGAGTACAAATTCTGCCGAGGTCGATTTCGCCGTTCATCCTTTCTTGGTTTATAAAATGAGTACCAGTTGAGCATTGGCGTCGATGTAATCGACTTCCCCTTTACTGAAATTGTTGACCTTGCGCCAAAATTTGAAATCAATATTTGAGTTTTCGAGCAAATTTTGTACACCGCTAATATATACCGTATTTGATGACATGAAACGCATTCACCCAAAAATGTTTCGAGAAATCACCCAGGGTCATATACGTGAAGCTGGAAATATATTACAAGCGTCAATGCTCTAAAAACATTTCCTTTTAATATACGCTTCTGATAAGGCGGTTATCTGGCAGAATCGTTAGCACTCTGGGTGAAGTGCTTAGCGGTATTTCGTCTGTCTTTACGTTCTGAGTTCAAATTCCGCCGAGATCGACTTTGCCTTTCGTCATTTCGGAGTTGATAAATTTAGTACCAGTTGCGTACTGGGGTCGATCTAATCGACTGGCCCCCTTGCAGATATTAGTGTGTGTCAAATATGCTTGTGCGTCTTTTGCACCACAAATACAGTAGGTTTATCTAACTCTTCATACGACTTTCTCCTTCCATTTATTGTACCAAAGTACTACGAGCTAGCAAAAGTGTCCATTATCTGTACAAGCTACATAAGGCTGTCACGTATCGTTACGAAACAATCAGTGTTGTGTTTATTGTAGATATAAGTTAGGTTCTAAATCTTAGATATATATCCCAACATGAACGAAGGAGTAGATAATGTTGTCAATTAATATTCAATTATCCAGTCGAAACATATTATTGATATGTTTATAACTAAAGAAAAAAAGCCGTTGATCATGAGTGTGATCAATCAAACCAACTTGAAACTAAAAACGAACAGGGTCAATTAGATGACTTCGTGTCCTTGCAATGCTTTTCAGAAGAGCTTGACAACATTAACATTTGCAACAACTATGACCACAACAATAAGATTCCCTGTTTGGTTACACATCTTACAATGTCTTCTACTATAAAAGGTGTTTCAACTATGACTACCACGTCTTTTATTCTCACACAGTGTGTTAATCACCAGCAAATAGGGAGAAATCATCGTCTGTGATAAATTAACAGAATGGTGAGAGCGTTGGAAAATACCTTGCAGTATTTGTTTCGGCATTTTAAGTTTTGAGCTCAAATTCTATATAAAAATAATGACAGCCAAGTGCTGGAC
>NC_068990.1:13494780-13496337 GCF_001194135.2 Octopus bimaculoides
TATGTATGTATGTATATACACATATACACACATATATATATATACATACATTTAACTTGATGTGTACACATATTTGGGCGCAACTAAGCACATGTATATATATATATATATATATATATATATGTGTGTGTGTGTGTGTGTGTGTGTGTGTGTGTGTTTGTGTGTGTGTGTGTGCGTTTGCGCGCTCGTGCGTGTAAATATATGTGTGCGCGGGCTCTTGTAGGATATCATATATAGATTCTAACTCACATCTATGATGCTTTGTATAGATTCAATCCATATAGATATTTGACAATTAATCTAACAGAAACTAAGGTACACGCACGCGCGCTCACATACACACAGAAGCACACACACACAAGCACACACACACAAGCACACATACACAAGCACACACACACAAGCACACACACACAGACACAGGCACACGTACACACGCACATGCATATATATATGCCAGATTGAAGAAGGAAACCATAAGGGATGTAAGGAAAAAAGGCAATAAAAATGTATTCGTGATTTCAAACTATATTTATATTCTGGGAAGCAATTTTGACGAAATGTAATTTAAAAGACATTATTTCTGGAAGTAATCCACTTGTACACATTTTAATATTTTGATTTTGCATTTCTATTTGCAGCAGATGTTATTCAGTGAAAGATTGAAAATAATCAATATTTGAATAATTTTAAATGATTTTTAATTGGATTTATTTAATAAAACCTGAAAACAGCGTCGCCCAGAGCATGAGATATTCTCATATTTTTATTACTGTGTCACGAGGGCAATATTGTATCGCTTATAATTCGTTTTCTTTCTCTTTTTTTTTTTCATTTGCCAATAGCTCAATCGATACCCTCATCTTACCTTCAACTGATGTTCAAGGACCAAATGTTAGGTTATTCGTTTTTCATAACTATTGAACTAGCCAAGCAATTTTATGAACCGTTTCATAAATACTAATTTCTATAAGGTAGTTATTCCATTTGGTAACCATTAGATTAACAAATGAACTCTGATCCAAGATAAACGCAATCAAATATAAATGGTCAAACCATAGAATGTCTAACATTATGTTGTCTCTGCTAATTTATCAACTATTTTCTACGTTAAAGTTTACAGTTTTTCTACGACTCACTTAACTTATATTTCAAGTACTTTAAGACTTTAAGAGGGTGTGAATACGACTTTATTCTTCCTTCTCTTTGTTTGTTTTTTTTTTCTTTTCTTTTTTTTTTTTTGCAATTGTATTGCATTCAAAATGCACATAGTGTTATGTGTGTTCACTTGAAATCAACGTTAAATCTCAACTTGCCAGAAAATTAAACATTTAGATTTTAGCTAATTACAATACTTGTTACAAAGTTCAAATTAAATTTGTCTCCACAGCACGAACATAAATTTATTTTCTTATTTAAATTTTTTATCGTTCCATAAATGTTTTTATTTAGAAAATAATTGTATTTCGTTTGTGTTTTATGTATTAGTAGGTTGTCGTTTAGTCATTTCTGTTAAATACATTCTAAAGTATCGCGTGTGTATGTCTTTCTATTTAT
>NC_068990.1:13496467-13499905 GCF_001194135.2 Octopus bimaculoides
TACACATATACATATATGTATATATATATACACACACACACACATAGATTCATACATGTGTGTGTGTGTGTGTGTGTGTGTGTGTGTGTGTGTGTGTAGGAGACAAACGACAAGGATGGTTAAAAAAAGAATATGCAGTGTTACTTGGGGGCTTAGAAACAAGATTTAAACATTTGTAAATTTCTGGGTTACTTATTTGAAACTGTGTTTTCATTTTAGTTTGACACACATTTTTCATTCGTGGATATAATTGTTTAAAGTGTAATTAAATTAAATTTTTCTTTACCATGATTTCTTGTTTCTATTCTCGGAAATTATTTTTGAATAAGTTTTTAAGATTTACGATGCATACGCCTTTTTCAGTCATCTGTGACACTATTTCCTCAGCATATCAACAAATCAGCCAGCGAAAAATCACCTTAATAACAAGTGTATTCATAAATAAAATTCAAACAACCAGTTGCTATCATAAATACATACAATATTAGTGATACAATCACCATATTTCAGTTATCACAACCACACTTATTAACACCAAGAATTAATCCCACCACCACATCACACCACCATCAACAACACAAGCACAATTACAACCAGCACTAAAATAAAATTATCGCCGTGATTTAATCATTATACAACTGAATTTATTCAGAACATTATTCAGCCTCATTGAATTATGATACAAATTTGAGCACCAATACTGGCGCTATTCTCAATGCCACTACGAAGCCAGTATCAACTTCGCTGTCACCTATATAATCAACCCCGTCATCACTGAACTCTTTTGAAAATCCTGTGAAATATCTCTCATTTTATATACAACTGTCTTTAAAAAAGAGACACATAGAATGTAGTCGTATGTACACTCTACAGAAAAGAATAAGGAGATAACCACAGCAGAATTCTTTTTGATCATAGACCGGTTCAATCAGCGTGCACCTCAGGATATGCAACACAGTGACAACAGCAATTATTATTATTAATCAATTTTGTGTAATGAAGACATATTTAGATATACTGTGAAATTTTTAGTACAGGGCAATCACATCAACAATCGATTATAATGCATTTGTAGAAAGTGCAGTTGCTAATCGCCAGCTAATTCGAAACAATCGTGACAGCAAGGCTATATAATTTATTA
The DNA here is from genome assembly GCF_001194135.2 of Octopus bimaculoides. NCBI lineage: Eukaryota > Metazoa > Mollusca > Cephalopoda > Octopoda > Octopodidae > Octopus > Octopus bimaculoides. The sequence continues at coordinate 13,497,609 of NC_068990.1, forward strand.
TTTCATATGCTGTAGTGTATAATGTATAATTAATTTCCATAATTACTAACAATTTTCTTTCTGGCAAAGAATTCATAACTTTCAAATGGCGCATAACTATAAAGTGATGACGCAAGCGTGAAGAAGCTTCGCGTTTATAAGTGGTACGAGTAAAAATGTGTCAGTAACATTAAATTCATTAGCACTGTCATTTAATTTGCAGTACTTGATGTGACCAAAGATGATTGAATACCGCAGGTTTTCTTCCAAATTCTTAACTAAACACAATACAAAAATAGAACGATTTTCAATTCTGATAATAAACCTTATTTCGTTAATTATAACATCGTTTAAATTATTTTAGCATATTCATTTAAAGAAACATTCTGACACACACGAATTCATGAACACACACACACATACACACATACACACACACAAACAAACACACACAGACACATACACACATGCATACATACACACACAGTCATATGAATGCATACACAGTTTAGAAAGTTTTTGAAAGAAATTGTCGATCAATTAAAATGGTTCATTTCCTCTGAGTAGGATAGAAAAAGTTGGTGAATGAGATACACTCTCTCTGAAAGGCAGCTGTTACAGTACGTTAGCCTACTCTAAAGTTGAATGTTCTATCTAGTATTGCCTAACTATAAAAGTTGATCGCGGTTTCTATAAAGTAGGATCGCGGTTTCTATTCTCAGACTGGGCGTTGTGAGTGTTTATTGAGCGAAAATGCCTAAATTTCCACGAGGCTCCGGCAGGGGTTGGTGGCGAACCCTGCTGTACTCTTTCACCACAACTTTCTCTTACTCTTTCTTCGTGTTTCTGTTGTACCTGTATTTCAAAGGGCCAGCCTTGTCACACTCTATGTCACGCTGAATCTCCCCGAGAACTACGTTAAGGGTACACGTGTCTGTGGAGTGCTCAGCCACTTGCACGTTAATTTCACGAGTAGGCTGTTCCGTTGATCGGATCAACTGGAACCCTCGTCGTCGTAACCGACGGAGTGCCAGCCATGTATTTTCACCCGCAGTATATATCCACACGTCAAACGTCATCATAGATGAGCATCAGTGAGAAGATGAATACAATACCCACTAACGAGGTTGTTTAGTACGTCGGCTTGCCTGTGTCATGCAACCCGTGGCAACATATAATAATCGCCGTTACTATTTAATAACAAATCTAGTGATGCTAGTGCAGCAATTGAAATACTACATCACTGTCGTCTTCCTTAACACAATATTTTCCAAACAGACATAAATACAACAAGTTTTCCCACAAGAAATTAAGGTTTGCTATAGCCACAAGAAGAACGGGTTGAATGTCATCAAGAGCTACAAAACAAGTACGAAACATTGCAGCGAATTATATAACAAAAGAAGCCGATATGCAAATTCCTAAACATACAGATATTAAAGGGAAAATTTTTATAGGAAAGTATTGTATACTCAACTGACGACTTCCTTAACAAACTTAAATAGGCTAAATAGCACGATTTCAAGAATCCTTTAAATAAGCACAACAGGTTGTTTCATCACTGACACGAGCAAGTACCACAGCACTTTCATAGCATATTAGGTAAGTTAGCTACAATGGAGCAATGACCATTAGCTTTTCAGGTGCAATTTTATACATGACAAAGGCATTTGAATGCGGATCAATCTCATGCAGCATCGGCATATCGGAGGAGCACCGTATATGCTACATCTAGTGTGAATAGAAATATATTAAGTCAGAGAAGATTAACTTGATGCATGACAGACAGCAAGCGATTATCTACACCGAGTGCATTGCTTAGTGTCTTCATACAGTTTCAAACCAACTAACGTGAACAATCAAAGCACCAAACGAAACCATGTCTCGGTTTATGTAATAGGTGTTTATTCAACATTTATCAGCGTATGAAATAACCTTACATACTTCTAATATATTGATGCATTAACCAGATAAATGTATTTATATCACGATATGAGCAATATCTACACATACGTAAACTAAAACACACATGCGCACGCGCACACACACACGTATACACAAACACACACAGACCACACACACACACACATGCACACACACGCACACACAAACTCACACACACCACACCACACACAACACACACAGGACTTTCCGGTCGAGAACCATCATGGACAATTACAAGATGCCCTTGGCCTTGCAGTGCTACCGGGGCGGGGCGCTATCGGTTCAAGATAAACTCTACAGTCATGGATGTGCTGTCTGACGGACTTGTCCGAAGTGCACACAAAGTGACGAAACAGTTCTGCATGCCCTCTTTC
>NC_068990.1:13499962-13500588 GCF_001194135.2 Octopus bimaculoides
TTTACTGGACAAGGCTGAAAGGCATGAGGACAGATACATTCTTCTTTGGTAGAGGTCTCATTGACTTTTTCAAGTTTCACTTGAAAAGGAAATTGAGAGTGGAGAGGGAAGTGCTGATCTCGAGTGAGTGTATTATTGAAAGATGGGTCAATATTGCGAAAATGGCACGAGTGGATGGTACCTCTCTAAGTGTAGACCTGTGAGTTGGAGAGAAGGAATTGGAGAGAGCACTTGCTCCTAGAGTTTCAGGGAAATCTCGGACAGTGTAGTTCCTCGATTATCCCTAGAGGCATTCCTGTATCAGGTGGGCCACATCTCTATCATCCCACCCTTTTTTTTTATTTGTTTACCTTTGTATGCTATACATATATCCCTTCTTTTTTAGTGTATACCATGCATACCTTTTTTTCATCATTTCATTTATTATATGTAAACCACCGCACTTTATTTCTCCCTCTTTATTGCCCCTCTCAGCCTTCGTCCTTCGATCTTGTGGCAAATAAATGAACTAATTATTATTATTATTATTATTATTATTATTATTATTATTATTATTATTATTATTATTATTATTATTATTATTATTATTAAGGCGGCGAACTGGCAGAATCGTTAGCATGCCGAGC
>NC_068990.1:13504521-13506502 GCF_001194135.2 Octopus bimaculoides
GAGGAAGGAGAGAAGAAGAAGAAGAAAAAGAAGGAGGAGGAGGAGAAGAAGAAGAAGAAGAAGAAGAAGAAGAAGAAGAAGAAGAAGAAGAAGAAGAAGAAGAAGAAGAAGAAGAAGAACTTTAACTGAGGCTTGTTGGACTATTCATTAACGCTTGTGACATTGTCCTGCAATCCAATTGCATGGTGGACATTACAAGCGCTTTTGAAGTTTCTTCAGCAGTTTCATGTGACGTCAGTATAGTATCCAAGCGGAGAGCATGAAGGTATTTTAAACATTTAATTTCGAGTATTCACGAAATGGCATTGTGTAGCAGTACTTTGATATGGCATCTTTCCAGAACCTGTCTACCTTTCTGTGTAATGAACGACTACATACGCAGATGCACATAAGTCTATGCATACATGTTCACTCACGTATTTTCACATCCTCTCACAGTGAAAACCACTCACAAACATATACACACCTATATATGTGGTCTGACCAATAAGTGATGGGCTGTTGCCATAGTAACGAAGTTTAAGCTCGCAGAGTGAAGCCGCTTTGCACAGATTGACCTTGAAATCTGTTGTGCACGGGTATTAAGTTTTAACATTCTAGCTCACTCTGCTGTTTACAGCAGTGCTTGGAAGTAACGTGTGTAACGTATGATCGTCGCATTGAGCATGACAGAGAGAGTTGAGCAGAAAATCTGCATCAAATTATGCCAAAAGCTTGCCGATACCTGCTCAGAGGCCTACGCAAAGTTTTCAAAAGGTTTTCATCGTTCTTGAAATATACAAGGATATCTTGTGCAACTGAAACCCGAGTGTCTTTTTGGCCAAATGAAAGCAGTTTTAGCACAAGCTTGGCAGATACGCGTTTCATACCTAAATGATAATGGACTGAACTGAACAGTAAATAATCACCACGTCCTCTGGGAACTCACAGATGGTAATTCCTCGAATTCCCCGCGCAGCTTCACATATATCTGCGATGTTTTTCTCCGTTCTGCTGGTTGCAGGTCTTCCAGAACGTTCGTCACTATAGACATTTTTTCTGTCATCTTGGAATCGTCTGAACTACACATACACTCCTGTGCGGCTCATACACTCCTCTCCATACATTTTCAACAACTTTACGTAGGTCTCTTAGCAGGTATCACCATGACAACTTTCTCTGCTATAGTCAATGCGACGATCACACGATAGACAACTTCCTTCCAAGCACTACTGTAGACAGCGGAAGTGAGGTAGAACGCTAAAACTTAGTGTGCATGCACAGCAGAATTAAAGTCAATCTGTGCCGAGCGGCTTTACACTGCGTGCTTTAGCTTCGTTACTATGGCAACAGTCTGGATACTTATTGATCATACCTCGTATATATATATGTATGTATGCGTGTATATAAATATATATGCAGACACATCCACTCTTGTATACAAACACACATACCCAAACAAACACTGATGAATACACACACGCACACACTCACGTACATATATGCGTGTGTATATATGTACAGACAGACAGACAGATGAATGGATAGACAGATAGGTAGGGAAGATATTCTTAAAATTAGCTGCAGAAAATAAAATGGAAATGATAAGCGTTATATGTAAAGTAAAAACAAATATACAAATCAGAAGATTGACAGAGTAGAGTGTCATGATGAAATCTGTCTGTACTCTACACTGATACGCTTTTTCAATGCAAACACCTTCATACAAACACTTTTGGGAACAAATATGTCATCAAATATAGTTGAGCTTGTGACAGCTTGTGTCCGGAAGCATAACATAGAAAAGTCTATGTGTATGTGTTGATGAATGTGTGTGCGAGCATGTGTCTGTTTATGCACCCCAAAATATATATATATAATCTCTATCTAATCTGTCTATCTATCTATCTATCTTTCTATCTATCTATCTATCTATCTATCTATCTATCTATCTATCTATCTATCTCTCTCTCTCTCTCTCTCTCTCTCTCTCTATATATAT
>NC_068990.1:13508533-13510670 GCF_001194135.2 Octopus bimaculoides
AGAGAGACAGATATTATGTATAATTATAGGCATAGAAATAAATATATGCATTCGTGCATCAGTCTGCTATTGTGATTCTCTTCGGGTCTGCATATATTCGTTCCTAAATCCTTATATACATATACATATATTATTATATTAAAATATCTGTGTGTATGTGCATATGTATACGTATTTATGCATGTATGTTACATGAATGTGAGTATATATATATGTGTGTGTGTATGTGTGTGTATACATATATATGCATGCATACATACATGCATGCATGTATGTAAACGCACACTCATACATAAGTACGTAGTACGTATAACTGGTCTGTAATCAACTGGTCTCCTTCCCCAAAATTTTAGGCCTTGTGCCGATAGTAGAAAGGGTTATTTTCAGTTGTTTCAAGTGTTGGTGTTTAGCTCTGTTTAGTCACGCTTTGTCTCGGAACACAACTCATTGTGACCAGTGCACAAATGGTACTTAATTTATCGACCCCGAAAGGATGAAAGGTAAAGTCCACCACGGTGGCATTCGAACTCAGAAGGTGAAAACAGACGAAATACTGCTAAGTATTTCGTCCAGCATGCTAAGGATGATGTCTTAAAAAACAATAGAAAATAGTAACAATATCTTACGTTGGCAAAAGATCATATTTGAAGAATCTGATTGTTAAATTGCCCCCAGCATTCAAATAGTCCTTTATTTTATCTGTCTAAAAAGCAAATATGACCTCTGCCTTTCATTCTTTTGAGGTCTTTAAAGTGAAGTACGTATGAAGTATTTGTTGCATATGATCGTCTGCCCTCTCATAATTTGTGGAGTTGCGCCATATAAAAATAATACAATTTAATAAAAGGTGAAACAGTTCAGAGCAGTATAGCTTAAAGCCAATTAAACTGACTTAACTTGTTTGACTGATGTTTATCTTAACGAGTCTGGTTATTTGAAAAGTAAAATTGAGACCATTGAGATTTATCCAACCAAACCTAATGAATAAATTTCTCGTTGATTCCAGCCAAAAGAAACAGCAGTTAATTGAATGACATCTTTTTATTATGAAACGGGAGTTACAGTGAAGTAATCTCTGTCTCTGAATAATGCATGAAATTGTATCGTCAAAGTGTCTCGCCTTCATATTAGCCACTTCATAACCCATGTTGTCTAAGAATCCTGTAATTGACGCACACAACAGAATAAGTTTCGTAACGTTTGAACCATTACGGACAGATAAAAGAAAGATACGCCATTAATATTAAGTATTAAATCATTGATACATGTAACCAGGAATATATTATTTTTCATATACGTTTGAGCGTAGGCATGTGGGTATATGAGAATAAGATTGTAGTCTTTTACTTGTTTCAGTCATTTGACTGTGGCCATGCTGGAGCACCGCCTTTAGTCGAACAAATCGACCCCAGGACTTATTCCTTGTAAGGCTAGTACTTATTCTACCGGTCTCTTTTGCCAAACCACTAAGTTACGGGGACGTAAACACATCAGCATCGGTTGTCAAGCGATGGTGGTGGGTGGACAAACACAGACACACAAACATAGACACAAACACACACAAACATAGGCACAAACACACACACATACACACACACACACATATATATATAGATAGATATAGATATAGATATATATATATACGACGGGCATTTTTCAGTTTCCGTTTACCAAATCCACTGATAAGGATTTGGTCGGCCCGCGGCTATCGCCCAAGGTGCCACTGAACCCAGAACCATATGGTTAGTAAGCACGCTACTTACTACACAGCCACTCTTGCGCTTATATTGTCTTTATTTATTTTTTTGTTCATTTGTGAGTTTCAGTCTGAGGTTTACAGCTTACATATACCTAAAACTATCCAAAATATGTTCGTTATCAGAGCAACCGCTTCATATATTTATTGTTCACAGGGTTCTAAACATAGAGGGGACAAACAAGGACAGACAAAGAGATTAAGTCGATTACATTGACACTAGAGCGTAACTGGTACTTATTTAGTCGACCCCGAAAGGATGAAAGTCAAAGTCGACTCCTGCGGAATTTGAACTCAGAACGTAACGGCAGACGAAATAGCGCTAAACATTTCGTCCGACGTGCTAACGGCTCTGTCAGCTCGCCGCCCTATTCCATATAT
>NC_068990.1:13510960-13517290 GCF_001194135.2 Octopus bimaculoides
TATTATGTATATACGCGTATGTATATCACATAAGTATGTTATAATCCACGGAGAATGAAAACAAGAAAATATTTTAATTGAAGAAAACGGTGAACGAACGCCATTTATTACATATAACATGCAACGTTATCCAATTCATACAACAAATTTAGTGTCCAATCACTTCCCCAGACACTGTAATTTAACTCACAGTCAAGTTATAAAATAAATTTGCAATGCACGGGTGAATAACCAAGCGAATAGATAAAATGTAAATGCTGATTTATCCTATGAGTCCCTAAGTATTCTGTCTATCAGACAAAATATAAGACAATCAATCAATGTTCTAAACATCTTTCTCTCGGCGGTAACCTGGTTAGTAACAGGATTTTTTGGGCGACATTTTAATGCACTCATATAAAAAGTTTGACAAAGGTAAAATAAAGAATGTAATGCGCTAGTCACCAACGTTTTTCACACACTCATTGCTCTCTCTCTCTCTCTCTCTTTCTTTAAGTACATATATACCTTTATTCATTTACACACACGTACACGTATATATACATAAACCTGCAAACATATACGTATCCATATAGTTAAATAGATATAGACCTATGCATATATAGGGAGAATTCACAAAAAAAAAAAAGACAGGTGGTGTAGACAACAAACAGATGTATTAGTTTAACGCTCAGGAAGTCAAAAAGTCTTTAACGTTTTAAGCCTACGCTCTTCCAAAGAAAGGAACACAGAAAGAAACAAGGAGAGAAAATAAAAATGAAGTGGCTAGCGATCTATCATGGCGAATGCACCTTAGATACACGCACACATGTGCATATTCATTCTTAAAAACAGGTTTACACTTGAATATTCAACCTAATATCACCACTATTCACCATACATGCAAGTGTGTAAACATTAGCGTATACATATGTTGCTTCGCATTGTATTATGTACATCAACGCATTTGCCTGGCGGCTACGTGTAAACGTTTGACGGGGTGGATATCAACGTCTCTAAGTGGTCACGTTCGATTAACGCATCTTATCACCGTTCACCAATTGGAGCATGTAATAACCACGTTTACGCTAATGATGAAAGTAGATGGAGAATAGAAGTATAGATATCTACAGTACTACCAGGGTATCTATACATAAAGAATATTAGAAAAAATAGCCATAACGAATCCAAGCGCATGAATAATAGCAATGTTCTAAGAAACTGCGTTTCGGCGAGTAACATGAGTAAGTATAAATGTAAGAGATCGATTTCCTATTCCCTATGAGATAAATGTCTTCTTGATGATAAGGTCTGAAAATGTTCGACGCTGACGTCCAGGACTTCTCAATCAAAATTTCGTCAGTTGCTCCCCTTTTCATATTAGCATTGACACCCATATGAGTTTCTTGTGAGTCGATGAAAAATTATTTTCGGCTCACCAGCCTAAGTACGATATTTTTCAATTTAACAATATGGTATGGTTTAGGTCTTTGCATATCAGCGTACAATTGATGTTTTATAGTCCAACTGTGAGTTATGGAAAAAGTGGAGGTGAACATTTCACCTTACACTTCCGTTTAATCATTTCAGGAACAACCACTACTGCATTTGTGTGCATATATATTGATTGCTTTTTTCTGGACACAAGGGTAATCCTTGTAGGCTCGCACATTTTGAACTTCCTTTGAAGCTAATGGATAATCCAGTATAGTTACTGAACAAAATACTACAACTCGCCACACCAATTTATTGAAAGATACAATGCTAGTTTATTGTTTTACATTTCCTATTTTCTCTATATTTGTTCCTTTACGAAAGTTTTGTTCGAACTCTTGTAATTTTAGCATTCAACTAACATGGTGAGCTCCGGTATCTAGTGGCTTCATTAAAATGAACCAATCAACGAAGAGCGTCATCACACGCAAGCTGGAGGCTTTATAAATGAGACAGTAAAGCAAGTGTCATATATTAATGCTCTAATTATTTTACTATGAAACGTAATGTTCACAATAAATTAAATAAAGATGTATTATGTTTGCATCTAATCAGAATTAAGCATTAAATCTTATTCTTCGTGTATCTCATCTCTTATGAATATGAATTATATCGCAAACGTTTTTCCGCATGCATACATTTTTTCAGCATTCGTCCGAAAGATGACATTCAAGCTAATTAAAATATATATACTGGCAATATAATTAAGATAGAAGATGCATTGTTTATTTTATTAATTATACACGAATAACTACTACTTTTATTAGATTGATAAAAGTAGAAATTTTCAATTTCATGGTTTTTCAAACCTTTTAATTCATTAATCACACGAGTGCAGACGAATAGTGAGTAGTCAAAACTGCAACATTGAAAATTAATTGAATGTATGTATGTATCATTCACTCTATGCTGAATTGTGGTACAGCATGGGCAGATTTCTGAATACCAACGAACATTTATGCAGATATAACAGTTTAAAGGATAAGCCTATAATAATGGATAATACTAAATGGACTTTCCCTTATCTCTCTTTTTCTTTTTTTTTTGTGATGTAATCTTGGGACTGAAAATGTTTGCCGCTGAATATAGCTTCAAACCATCCTTTATATATTGATGTAATGACAGTTTGTGTATAAAGCTTGAAACACGTGTACCGCGATATCCTTTGTGTTCTGTTTTCAATTTACGTTTAATATATATGTATGTATGTATGTATGTATGTATGTATGCATGTATGCATGCATATATGTATGTATGTCATTATTCAGTTTATTTCAAGATTTCTTGCCAATAGACAAAGAACCGGTTTCCTAACCTAGATCTAAGGTTCCTCCATTGAATTTCAACATCAACGACAGGGTATTTTTGTTTCTATATATGTATGTATGTATGTATGTATGTATGTATGTATGTATGTATGTATGTGAAGATTTGTATGCTTTATGAATGAATTCTCATGCATAGAGTTGCATATCTAGACAGGCTCATATATATTTAAATGATAAACTTCTGGAAAGTTTTAGAGATTTTTACAGTTGTGGATTGGATTTGTAGCCTTCGAATTAGCTTTCTCCTTTCTGGTTTTGAGAATCCTAATTTCTCAACATCGGTATTTAGGCAGTGTGTTACATATCCCAGTACACCCCCCCCCCCAAATTACATGTATAAACCTGAACTTATGATCTGGATAGTGTAACTGCAGATTTCTCAATAGTTCAACATAGGTGTTCTCTTTGGCACTGATCTTCAGCTTTATGTTCACAGCCTCTGGGCAGCTGATTTCCACTGCTGTGTACCATTTCTCTTCTCTATCCTAAATCATTATATCAGGTCTGTTGTGCTTATATTTTATTGAGGTCTTCATTGGTACATTCCACCAGTATTCCTTTTCATTATAAGTGGCTATGGCTTTTAGAATATTGTGGGTTTTTATTTCTTTATCCTCGGGATTATCTTTCCAACGGATTTCATTATACAGGGTGTCCACAAAGTCTGGGTACAGAGAATAAATAAAATCATGACATAATAGAATCCCCTCGTTCACTAGACCTTTCTCCCCTTGACTTTTTTTTCTGGGGTATGTTGAAAGAGAAAGTTTACTTAATAAAGATTACAGATGTAAACCACATGAGAGAACGCATTACCAGTCAGTGTGCTGGCAAAAAAAGTAACACTGGATATTAGCAAGCTCTTGGAATCTTATAAAGGGGAGGAGACAGATAATTTACGCTTATTGATGAAAATGTGAAATAAAGTTACAAGAGGCAAACGGAGAGGATTTTAAGCTAAGGGCGAGTGCTGAAAGAAAAAGAGCATCAGACGTGAATGGCGTAAGTACACTGAATATACAAGAGGTTATTTGTTGGAAGACATCGTAGCAGTTTGGAACTAATATGGTTGTATCTCAATGACTATTGAAGGTGAAGCTCAGAGATGTTTGGAAAGTTGCAAGGACTTCACAGAGACCACCAGTTACTCATGTCTAACTTTCAATAAACTGTAGGTGTCCGTTAAGTGAGTGTACTGCGTGGGAGACAATCATAACAAGAAGTCTTTTTTGACTCTATTTACTGTTTGCAACTGTAATAGGTTGTCCTACTTTAGAGTATACACGGACGTTTGTCGACATCTTCAAAGACTTATAACAAGATCCATCCTCGTGGCTCAAACAAAGTTTTGGGACACAGAATTGATTGACATCATGGGATATTTTTCCCAAAGATATATTTTTCCATATTTTTTCTTTCTGATTCGTTTAAAATTCAGACTTCATTATTCAAGAAACTCTGAGTAATCCAGCGTGCAGGATAAAATGGAATGTAATTTGAAGACTTGAATTTTGTGATGACACTTTACTGCTACAACATTAAGATAGAAACTGAAAAAAAATATCTTTTACCAGATATTCAAATTTAGGGAACGACTGATTTTTATCATTGCAAGAAAGCCAGATTTGCGTATATTCTGCAGTTTACTACCATCCATATGTATTAAGATTGGAAATGTGAATCTGAAGAGTGTCGTTAAAATCTCAATATCTCGGAATAAACATTCCTTGTGAGATTGCAGCAGTTTCTTATGATGAGATTTGGTATGGCTACAACACTTCTCAATTGACAGCGTTCTGTTTATTTCGGAAGACTTATCAACATGAAAATGCGATGATCTCTCTATGTGTCAATTGTAGAACGAGCAGCTATATGCACCAGTAAAACATAATCCTTTGACAAGTGAAATAACTCTGCAGAGATTGGTTGGAAAATTTTCAGCATATTATAAAAAAGAAAGAGGAGATTAACTGTTGAATGTGTTCAATGCTTCACGGAAAAGAATATACATGAAGCTATGTGATGACAAGCAAACAGGGAAAAAAGAAACGGGTGAGAAATCATGTCATACCAAGAGAAGAAATATTTTATACAGGATTTAGAGGAGATGAGATAAAAAAAAAATGTAAAGGATGAACAGATATAGAGAATTATCACCAGGCGTTCTGAATGTGATGAGTGGATTTGACTGTAAAATACACTCACACACTTATATCTATCTATATATCTATCTACACACACAAACAAACACACACATACACACACACACACGCACACACACACGCACACACGCACACATACACACACATATATTAGGCGCAGGCGCGGCCGTGTGGTAAGAAACGTATCGCTCCGAGTTCAGTCTCACTGTGTGGCAAGTGTCCTATACTATGGCTTCAGGCTGACCGAAGCCTTTTGTATGGATTTAGTAGACGGAAACGGAAAGAACCCCGTGGTATATATATGTATATATTAGTTGAATAAAGTCAAAATATAATCTGGTTTGCATGACGTTTTTATAGTATTTTAACAGATTTAGCGCTTTCATACAGTGTACTCATCAGATTTCAAATGTGTTTAACTGATAGTTTAACAGCCAGCTGAATTTTTAGAATATACGTGTGTGTGTGTGTGTTTGTGTGTGTGTGTCTTTGTGTCCGTGTCTGTCCCTATATCAACCGGTGTTGGTGTAATTATGTGTCCGTAACTTAGCGGTTCGGCAAAAATGTAACGATAGAATAAATACAAGACTTAACAAAAATAAGTCCTGGAGGACAGTCCCATGAAGGGAATAATACTACTGCTATTTAGCCCTAGGAAGCAGCACCGCTTCCTGTCGGCCTTCACACATTTCTCGTGTCCTTACGTTTACAAAGGGGAGACAAGCTCCCCCACCCAGCTAAGGCTGCATCCAGAGACATATATATATATATATATATATATATATATATATATATATATATATATATTGCGAATATTTAGATTATAATATATATAAATATTTAGATTATTAACGTGGCTATTCGCAATTTACAGCCTAAAGGTACAAGTATAGTCAACCCTGGGGCTAACTGAGGGTGCTGGTGCTGACCAGCACCCTCGGTTACTTTATTGACGACTATATATTTATATATAGATTTAAAAATTATAACATTTCCATATTTGGAAATCAGTGAATATGTTTCACTGAATATATATAAGTAAAACCTTCGAACAGACGGTCAACAGCGAGCCCTGCTGGACTCGGTTGACCTACATTGATAAGGGGCAACTACAACGAAACCGGTCTGTGGATGCCAAGCGAGCAAGGGAAAGTTGATGACCTCCCCTGTTCGAAGGTGTTATGGACGCAGATTTGTGCGTCCTATAGTTAGCTAGAGGCGATCGCTTCCCTGAGCTACTCAACAGCAGCATCCTGTTTCTCTGGATTACCACGTTATTTTGGCAATGAACATTAATACCCAGCCCAGTACTGCTTCTGTATCTCTCTTTTAGAGAGATCTAGAAATTATAACATCTATATATATAT
>NC_068990.1:13517641-13522136 GCF_001194135.2 Octopus bimaculoides
TATATATATATATATATATGTATGTATATATATGCACATACACACTCACGCTGCACACGCATGCATATACACACAGATTCCTATAGAGGAGCCCAAACACTCCTTTTTATGCGTATATGTATATAACATTTTTCATATATTCGTGCGTATGTGTGTGTGTGTATGCATGTGTTTGTATGTATTCATGCATGTATCCGTACGTGTTAATATGAAAGCAAACAAAAATTTGTAAATCTATTCAGAATGTATTGAAATGTTGAATATCAACTTGTTATATTTTTCGTTTGAAAGATATGACTTGCTTTAAAAGCCACAACTATATTTCCGTTGCATTATTTTACTGCAGAAGTAAATTAACATGCTATTTGATATTTACCGCTTCGATGATTTTCAATAAAAATAATCTTACCAAGAACAATTGAAAATAAATTATATGAAAGACGGTCGCTGTCACTTCCTTTCCTTCTGTCTTCTGTAAACATTATTACTGAGCTTAAACAAAGCTTTAATCCTTCGCTGCTGACTAATTTGTTTGCTGTCATTAAAACATGGCTGGTTACTTGTTTAATACCGTACCGTACTTGTTAGTGATTTGTATTACAGCGTCATCACTAAGCATTCAGACTAATCGCTTCGGCCATGCAATTAATCAATACGCCGTCTGAAAACTAAAACGCATGTTCTGTCGCATAAAGACATTGCAATTTTCTGTATGAGGACATATATGAAAGCATCCTTTGTTGGAATCTACTGTCTGATACCCTTTCTCATTAAAATTTGATTGACAGCTTTAAAGGAATCTAAACGCTGATGTTTAATAAAGTAGAATAAAATCCTGAAGCTTTCATTAATGCTGTCTTTCGTGCAGTTGCTGCTGTTTATCCTGTTGATAGCCTGTAAATCAAATCTCTATAAAAAAAACGAAATTAGATGAAGTATTTCGAAGCAAGTATTTGCCAAATCGAAATGCCCGTTGTTCTTGTGCATTTGTTTCGAAATGGGATTTTCTGCAAATCTATGGCAATGTTTCAATAAAGGAGGACACACAGCGAGATATCTCATATTTGTCTGCTTATTAATTGAGTCAGGAGAAAGTGTACATTCGAAATGAGTTAACTTAATCCACACCTCACATCATACTTATTTTTTAAATCTCATACACACAAACAAACGCACAAAATTCTTACACACACACACACACACACACACACACACACACACACACACACACTTGTATATAAGTATATATAAACCCATAGCCGTTATTCATAGGTGAATATGATCTTATAGTTAAAATTTTCTTAGAATTAATTACGAACCTGTATGGTCTGGCTAAGTCAAAATTTTTTTGTATTCTTTCTTTCTAATTGGAGAGTTTAAATGTAGTTATAACAATATGTCCTGCTGAAAAGTAATTTCAGTAAATTTCTATATCTTTGTGCAGCTGAGGATTGCTCTGCATTTTACATTTAATGTAATGTTCACATTGCTTAAATAAATGGAGTCGCATGAAACGATCGTACTGCATTAACTTTGGATATCCTTGTTGCTTATTTTGATTTTAGTCACATTATTTTGGAATTGTATGGATAATACCATACTTAATTCTGGTGCCTAAACTTAAATTATATATATATATATATATATATATATATATATGCGGACGTCACTTCACTGAGGCTAATTTTTATCGACTACAAACACTCAAGGAGGTGCCCCAACGTTAGCTCCTCTTTTAAACATCATGTCATCACATTTTCATATTCTATTATTAGGCTTTTACATATAGCTTACTACCATTGTACTTTTCCATTAATCTTTCAAGCCACTTTACAATCTGTATTTTCGACAAAGGGTTGGTACTGACGCTGTTATAGTTGTGTGGTGATGCTTGTTTTGTATTCCACTATTAATAAAACTCCTTTAGCTAGCAGCCGTTATGACTTTTTCTTCTTGACATTTGATAGCCGTTACCTTTAGCTTATTTCAGAAGTAAATTGCTTGTAATTTTGTTTACAGCTGTTAATTCAGGGTCAATTTTAACATGGAGTGCAATAACAAACATTTTTGCCATATTTTGCTTTTATTATTTTCGCAAAGGCCAGAAAGCTACTGAGGCTCACAAAGAGATGTGTGAAGTTTATGGTGTTGATTGCTTCACAGAACTCACATCTCAGAAATGGCTTAAAAAATTTCCTTCTGAAGATTTTTCACTCAAAGGTGACCATAGTTCTAGTCGACCTACAGAAGTTGATGATGACCGAATCAAAGCCATAACTGAATCTGATTGTCATATAACTGTGCAAGAAACTGAAGTGAGGTTAAATGTATCCTACACAACAATTGTAAATCACTTAAAATATCTTGGACTCGTTAAGAAGCTCGATATTTGGGTTCAACATAAATTGAAAGAGATTCACTTGACACAACGAATCTATATTTGCGATATGCATCTCAAACGCAATGAAATCAACCTTTTTTGGAACGAATCGTCACTGGCGATGACAAATGGATTGTCTACAATAACATCAATCGAAAACGATCATGGTTCAAGTGTAAAGAACCAGCACAAGTGACATCGAATCTGAATTGCATCAAAAGAGGTCATGCTGCCAATTTGGTGGGATTGCAAAGGTGTTGGGTATTTTGAGCTGCTTCCAATGAACAAAACGATCAATTCAGATGTTTACTGTCAAGAACAAATGAAATTGGTGGAAGCAATCAAAAACAAACGGCCAGAATTGGCAAATCGTAAAAGAATCGTCTTCCACCATGACAACGATAGATCACAATTGTCTTTGCTAACTCGTGAAAATTACTGGAGCTTGGTTGCGAATTGATGTCGCCATATAGCCCTGACCGAGCACCGTCAGATTACCATTTATTTCGGAGTTTGCAAAATTCTTTGAATGGTAAAACTTTCAATAATGATGATGACCTGAAATCGCACTTGCTTCAGTTTTTGGCTGATAAGGACAAGACGTTCTACGAGCGCGGAATCA
Organism: Octopus bimaculoides; assembly: GCF_001194135.2. NCBI lineage: Eukaryota > Metazoa > Mollusca > Cephalopoda > Octopoda > Octopodidae > Octopus > Octopus bimaculoides. Next base: position 13,520,644 of record NC_068990.1, read on the forward strand.
TGAAGTTGCCAGAAAGATGGCAAAAGGTCATCGAACAAAATGGAAGAATAGATAAATGATTCAAGTTCGTTCTTTGTATGAAAATAAAAGACTTACTTCACACTAACAAAACGAAATTACTTTCTTACCAATAATAAACATCGTTTCTCAGCTAAACTTACATCTTTCTCAGTGATTATCTCAAAAAGGAGTTCACAGCAGATATTTTATATCTCTGAAACACTATAATCTTCATACATCTGTAGGCATTTTTCAGATGATTTCATCCGAAAAACCAGGTGCTATATAAGATTTCCTTTACTTTTACTTTTATATTTAAAAATGGGTTGATGTTATCATTGGAATTTAAGCTAAAACTGTGTTGAATGCTAAATTTGAAGACGGATACATATACCAAATACATTCATAAACCTCAGTCTCTTGGTACGTGCTCGTCAAAATGAATAAATCATCAAAGTACGTTGATGTCCTTATGGTCAAGAATAACTTTTGTTTTCACCACTGGCTACAATCACATAGGATGCCACAAATTTCAGCCCGTCTAGAGTACCCATATTTGTAGTGAATAAAAGCAATTTTTCTCTATAATAATCATTTCATCAGAATATTCCGAATTCCGAAAGATAATTAGCAGGATTCCTTATAGAAACCATTTAAATCTCGTTACAATATATTAAAATGTTATAGTTCAGACGAGTCAAAATTGTTTTCCGTCCCACTGCACAATTACAGAATGTATATGCTATCTATACGCAGCTGAAGGAACAAATCCCAACCAATTATCCAATATTCTGTCATTCCTCTGACAGTTTAAATTTAGATGATCATAAACTTAATTATATATCTATAGAAAGCTAACCTGATGAACGATGTTAGTTCGTCAAAGAAAGAAAATTTAATATTTCAAATGTTATTAAATATAGCTGCTACCGTTGTCTATGTCAATATCGTTGTTTAAGCCACTAATGATATCGAGGATGCCGAAAGATATGTCAGTAAGGGCGTGCTAGCAGTTTGCTTTTCAGATACTACTCAAATCAGCCATACTGGGTTTGATAAGGGCAGAGTAGAACTGTTGCTGCTTAATCTCATCCATGTATTTTGCGTCAATACAGAGAACGTTGTATTTATCAAGAAGGGGTTTAAATGATGAAATAGTGAACTTGCTCTTTTGGGGGAAATGAGAAGAATACTTTGGGATTGAGTTTGCTTTCTCAATCGTGCATCCCCCCACCCACCGATGTTCCTTTGCCATCATCGATGGCAAACTTAATGTAAGTTTGAACATATTTTTAGATTCGAGCAATATAGATGTTACTAGTAACATTTTAGTTGGCTGATTTTTTTTTATTGAACATTTTTATTTCCCTTATAAGGTTTTTTTTTTTCTTCTTGCTGCTTTTAAGTAAAGTATATTACTCAACCTCTGGTATTTGAGTACACTTCTTTCTATCTTGTTTCACATTTATGTGCTTACTCCGGTATATATATAT
>NC_068990.1:13522567-13528668 GCF_001194135.2 Octopus bimaculoides
ATATATATATATATATATATATACAAGCGTTTCCGTGAAACTTCTCAACTTTTGTTATTCTCTTATTCCACGTTGAAATATATTACAAACTCAAAGATGTCGACTCAGAGGTTTTTCAGTTAATACCTGTTTGTTTTCATATACAGTGATGTATACGACACTAACACACGTAGACACACACATACACACACACAATGAGGGAGAGACAGGGAAAGAGAGGGATTGATAGCAGATTAGAATAGATAGACAGTCAACCGGACATACAGAGTGACAAAAAAATAGTTAGAGAGAGAGCGATGAAATGATTTCATACATTCTTCGGCACGTGCCTAATTTTCGCTCATATTTGGGTTTGTGCATGCAACACTCATATTTGAGTTTGTGCATACAACACTCATATTTGGGTTTGTATGATGTATATGATTCGTGTACTTATTTCTACGAGAAATTATAAAATCGATTACTTAAATTTAAGTTTATGGTGACAAAGTAAATGTTATTGATTATTCGTACAGTTAAACAATTGTTATAAAACAATCAGCTTATATAATTTATGTGTACACGAAGAAACGTTATTCAAGCTTTTACACGATGATAACATCGATAAACTCCCTTGATGCTCACATTTTTCTAACCTAACCACTTTTACCTTCTCTCATAAACTATAGCATTCGTTCTTAGCTAAGAAATCGATAGTTTTATACATTGCGTACCTCTGGTTTTGACTGACGCTACATTGCAAAATCTGCACTGAAAGGGTTGTGGCTTATATTAATGTATGTTAATTCTTTTTTTTTTATTTATAGTGAATAGTTTATAAAGCTAAATTCATAAAAGTTCGAAACTGTTTCTGATATTCAGAAAGAAATATTTGAATCTCATAATAGTGACAAAAGAAAAAATTGCGTAATTGAGTTTCTACATCCATGAATTAAGTTCATATAAATCAATTCAAGTCTAGTGTGTGGTATTGAATAGTGCTAATAAATCTACAGCCAATAAGTATTATCTCTCTCCCTAAGTGACTGTTTATGTTATATCGGGAGCTATGATAAAATCTGGCTAAAAATAATGCTAGCCATAAACATTTCCAAGCGAAATGAACTCAGTGCATAAAGTAAACGCTTTATTTTGATATTTAGAGATAATCTTGGTCAGACCGCTTTTACGAAATGATAGAATTTAAGATCTTTTGCAGCAAATACATTAATCAATATTCGTCGCTGAATCAAACTTACTCATTAAAGCTGAAACACTATTTGTCAAATATGTGATATCTTACTGTAGCATACATCGAAATATTTATAGGTAAAAGTATGAGGTTGTTTAACATTTATAACTCTCACAGATGCAACAATGAATGACACAGTTCGTTACAGTGGAAGCTTACTTAAAGTTGTCCTTCGACCTATAGCTCCATAGTTCTTACCTTTTATCTTTATGTTTTGATCTGTGCTTCTAGCTACAATTCTCAAAAATATCTTACGTCTAAAGATCACAGTGGTTTGAAATGTCAAGGTAAAATATTCGTAATCTAGCAGAGTTAAATACTTAAATCTTGAAACAGCATATACAAAATTTGTTATAAGTATTATTGTGTAGTAGAAATCGATACTTAAACGACAGGAGCGCTGTTATATTCAGTTCCATTTTGTTGGCATAGATTGTTGTTTTGAAACTTCAATCTTGTATAAAATGAAGAGTGATGACGCCCACTTGATTCTATTTCACTTGGTATATTGCATAACACAAACGTCTATTTTCCATATATGTTATGGCTTCTATAACTAACAACTGCTCTCATTGCTAACTACTTTTGTACAATCGTATTAGGAATTATCGTTGCAAACCACCAAGAACCAGCTATTTATTTCCAACAGTGCTTCCATAGATATATTATAAGTTTTATGGTTTCTGAAAGAAAGGAAATGAGATTCAATGAAACAACTTCGGCCAATATGAAATCAATCCAGACTTGGTTTTCTCGGATTGTTATTTCTAACTTTGAAAATTTCCGATATATAAATTTCAATTCATACAAACGAGATAACATCTGTTATCTCATAGACTATTATCTTCACTCTCTCTCTCCCCTAGACTTAAAAGAACGCTCATTTTCTAAATCTCCAAATGTGTAATACCCTAACGCAAACCCAAAACACACATCCATAAATTAATCTTCTATAATCTCTACTGTAAGCTATATCCTATTAAATAATTTACATAAATATTTCTCTCTGCATTTGAAGACTTAAAGATATCATTCTTTGGGTATGTGCCTCTTCTTAAAAGCAAAAGCCACGAGTTCATACGTAATGCAGCAATCTCTCTTGTTTGCGAAGGATATATTGTGCTTTAGAAAGGCATTTATTCTCCAGATTAATTCATATCGTTTTTTGTGTATGGTACAGTTGCATGGTCGTTGGGTCCTTACGCAACTAGTGTACTGAAGTTCTCGTCACTCTGTGCCTGTCTCTGATATTTTCGACAATGCCTGTTGAGCTTATATTGGAAAAGTGATGGGGCTGGATGGCACTGCTATTCCAGGGATTTTTCACTTGTCCATCGTCCCCAACCCGAAAGACCTTCGGAATAGACGTTTAACTAAGTCTTGCACAAGGCCAAGGATACCTACAAAAATGGACGTCAGCTCTCTTAAACAAAATTAATTCTTTATAGAATGCAAGTTACCTTTCAGCTGACAGTATCGCCAGAATTGTAGAGAACTGGGAATGATTTACAACTTTCGCTTGACCCAAGATTGCACTCTCTGACAAACGACAATAACAGCCGTTTACGGTGAAGAAATTATTACAGAGGACTCAGCACGAAAGTGAAATTTGTATTGATCATGATGGGAACATAATTCACGATAAAAAAAAAGAACAAGCACAAGACCCTACAAACTATAACAAAGCTTAAAATTTCACACCTCTACAGGCAGTTAACAGAAAAAGTAGCTCTCCAAGATTCATTACAAGTCCTGGGCACTCCTAGTAGAACAGTTATAAATGTCTGCCACCTTGGCACGGCCAGAATAATCAGGAAAGTATTAGAAAGCTGAAAAGAATGGATAGCATGATACTGTAGGCTGCTGGAAGCAAGCCCGCTACGCATGTAAGATTCCAGGAGCTCCAACAAACGTTGTGATAAGAGAAATAATAATAATAATAATAATAATAATAATAATAATAATAATAATAATAATAATAATAATAATAATAATAATAATAATAATACAATTCCTATCATAGTAGGTGCCTTAGGTATAATAAAAAAATATTCAGACAAATACATAACAAAAACACCAGGACTTACAAATATATATAACATACAGAAAATTGCACTACTGGGTACTGCACACATTCTACGCAAAACACTTTCAATACAGTAAACATAAGAGCACCACAGCAAACCACAGCACATACCCAAGGCGCACAGAGCTGCGCTCGGTAGTGAAGTGAAAGCACGTTATAAAAATAAAACTACTGAATAATAATAATAATAACAACAATAATAATGATAATAATAATAATAGAGGAGCTGCACAATTCTGTTTGCGATATATATAAGGTAATGTTAAATGTGTATGTGAAACATACGTGAATATGATTCAGAAATGATTATTTTGATTGAGGATAAAAAGAAATCTTGTCAAAAGTAGCAAAAAGATGTAATCATCTGTAATGTTAACTTCATTATAATATCTTTATAGTATTAGACCTACAACATGAGCCCTAGACATTTTAGCCGTTAGCCCTTGAATCTTATAAAAATTCAAGCGTTACTCCCTCTATCAATAAATTAAACGACTAAATTCATTTTGGTATTATTTTAATCTACTCATTGCGAAAATGAAACATTTTCATTGAATCTAGAATAATTTTAACTAGAGAGTATCAAAATATATTTTCCAGTTCTCCATTTTCATCATTTTATTAATTTCTGGATAGCATATCCATGTTTTCCTGGTAGAGCCCTTTGCCTGGCAAAATATTCATTGGTGGAATGGGACTTCAATTAACCGTCTGCTAGAGCTTTCTTCTGATATTCTTTCATTTTGCTAATATCATATTAAGCTTATATAGAAATTAAAGATTTATTGTCTGCTTACTTTGGATGCTTTCCAGCGATTCTCCAAGAATTGCAGAATTCCGCAGCATTAGACATTGTTTAAAACAAATGTTTATTCTTCCATTAGTTAAATGTATTTTGTTACCTAATATTTAAGAGAAAAGTTTGTTGTTTCTTTGCGTTACTTCTTGTATATATGTTTTCTTGATTTTTTTTTACTTTAGTTATACTTATTAGAATACAACGAACTCACAAAGTAGTAAATATTTCCCGTTTGAACAATCAATCAACCTACTTGTGAGAGTGAAGTGTTGATGTATGCCTATATACATTCGAGATGCTGGTGTTTTTCTAGCATACATTTAGAAATGGTCGGGTATATGTATCTCTACTTTGTTTCATACACTGGTGCATGAATATATATACTTTTGTAGGAATCAAAGCTCCAGTAAAGATTTTCATATTCTTTCGCGCATGTGCATTTATATGTTGATATGAACGTACTTTTCCTGTTCTCATTACTTACTATAGTTCTTTATTCATTGCATTTTATCACCAATTTGTCAGAACTAACGATTTTCTTACAGTAGTAAGCATTTGAAGTGCGTAACGTTTCCAAGGTATCAATTCTCGATTGACACCTAGAAAAAGGCAAGATCAACTGCAATTTAATATGTGAACATCGATTACGCTTATACCATCCAGATAAATGGACAGCGCCAGGAGACTAGCATTATGCAAGTAAGCGGTCTAGAGTCCCTATGCGCTGACACTTGACATGCAAAATATAACAGCCAAATATTCAAGTTGCAGTTTCGCGTCGTAAAAATGTATATATTAGATATTATAATCTTTTACATATCATAAACAAATAAATATGATAAATAAGTAAAACGGGTTAGGCTCTGCAAGACCTTTTTTTTTTTACCATAGTTCTGCTCGCGTAGAATTGAGCTGGGGCTAAAGAAAGGCAACATGCAGTATTAGGATACCAAGAGGTTAAATATTATACAATTGACAGCTTTGAACGTAGTTATTCACGCTCCTAATTTGATATAATTAAGTATCAGTTCACAATTTCTGGTGAACTCTACTCATATTTTTTAATTAGAAAATTAATTTTAAAGTCTTGGAGTTGTATCATTAATCTACTGAAAAATATTTCATAAGTATAATTACCTGCTTCAATAAGTTAGGAGTAGTGTGAGGCTATGAATAAAATATCGAAGACGCTTAGTCATACGAATTTATTCATAAGATCACTATAATTCTCAAATGAATAGGATCACCCAGCTTTTCTTGGTTAAAGGTTGTGGTGTTGGCTTCTATTAAAGCTACGATGCTTACTTGTTAGACGCTACTACCATCATGCGAGGTGTCAACTCTTTATATCATGTTCTACCACTGATCTAAAATCAAATGGAACAAACCTACGTTGATCTTTTCAAAGCCAATGAAATAATTCCGTAGGTATACTACATTTATAAAAATCATCTGTACTCTCAGAGCAGTACTTTTTCTTACGTTTACCGTCTTACCCCGCCCCTTCTGAGGCATGCCAATATTGGCTTCATAATTACTGTGTGGCCTTAGATTTATACGAGAGGAGAAATGCGATAGCGGAATTCATATATTTTTTAACATTCCAGTAACCAAAATGAAATGGAATAAATCTAGCCGGATATCAAACGAGATAGACATAACACATTGGGAATATATAAGTTATCTTAGGATGGGATCGAAGCATACAATTATTAAGTAACCAAGATAGCTCTTATATATATATATATATATATATATATATATTTTATATTTGATACCTCTAAGTTAGATGATTAAACCGTAATCCCTCCACAAGGGACTTTTTTTCATACGAGACTATTTGTGACGCACATGGAATAAATTTCTTTGAGGTGGGATGCCTGAACTCACTAGCCGATGAATTCGTAAGTGCCTTTCTTATCGTTGATTTTTGGTGTCGCATGGCCAAAAATTACCGTGAATTTTTTTAGAGACACTTTCAAATT
>NC_068990.1:13529342-13531227 GCF_001194135.2 Octopus bimaculoides
ATATATATATATATATATATATATATATATATATATATATGTACACTAAAACAAACACAAACACACAAGTGCGCGCAGGAATACAAGTATGTGCACGTCTATGTGTGTGTGATATGAAGTTCGCTTTGAGACAACCTAGCTTCGGGCTCAGTCCCACTGTGCAGTATGCTGTGCAAGTGTCTACTGCTAAAGACATTGCGCTGTCTAATATTGTGTGAATAAATCTGTTAGTGGGTAACTGGGTGAGAGCTCATCGTGTGTTAGAGTTCAGTGACGAACAGATGAATAGACACAGGGAGATGGTTGAACTTAGTACCTCCAAACTAAGAGTATTTCAATCTCTGGTGATCTGTAACGAAAGCTGGATCAACTGTTATGATCCAGGGACCAAGACACAGAGAGCCCAATGGAAGCATCCTGGCTCCGCCAGACCCGAAGGGGCCAGGCAAAGTAAGTCCACCTGGGAGCCCATAAGGAACCCCTTTTCGATTGCAAGGATATCATCTACATCTACTGAGTACCCTCTGGCCAGTAGACCAACAGAAAGTACTCTGGTGGTGTTCTAAGGAAGTTCAAGAAGAGATTCTTTCGCAAAAGACCAGAACTATTCTGGTCGGGTTGGTGACACCTACACCAGAACAATGCATAAGTAGTTGCCACTGATGGGCATAAAAACCGTTCCTCATGCATCCTACTGTCCAGAATTTTCTCCCTGCGAGTTTTGGTTGTTCACCAAGATGACCCTTAACCTGAGGGACAGCCGTTTCGACGACATTCAGAGGATGAAGGAGGTTGTCACAAGGATCCTGGACACCTTGAGTTCAGTGGATATCTCTGGGGTCTTCTCAAAATGACTGGCGCGCAACACCAAGTACACTGATGTGAGAGGATACTAATTTGAAGGAGATTAGTGTTATTTTTTACTATTTCGAAATTAATAAATATTTCCTGAGAATGTCTTAAAACTTGTGGAATGCACCTTCTATATACACACAAAAAAAAACGCAGATACACAGACATTCAGACACAGATATATGTATGTATTTATTTCTTTATTGCCAACAGGGGGCTAAACATAGAGGGGACAAATAAGGACAGACAAAAGGATTAAGACCATTACATCGACCTCAGTGCGTAACTGGTACTTATTTAATCGACCCCGAAAGGCTAAAAGGCAAAGTCGACCACAGCAGAATTTGAACTCAGAACGTAACGGCAGACGAGATACTGCTAAGCATTTCACCCGGCGTGCTAATGATACTGCCAGCTCGCTGCCCTACATATACACATGTAGTACGTGTATGTATATTGTTGCCCTTGTGTTCTCCCCCTCTACCGTACGACAACAGGTGTTCGTAGTGGCAACTTAGCGGTTCGTCAAAAGACAGATGATAGAATAGATACAAAACCTAAAAATACGTACTGCAGTCTAACAAAACGTATCATACTGGCGTCCCAGTTTAGCTACTGTCCAATGAATGAAAAAGTAATGTGCGTGGGCGTGTGTGAGTGTACGCGTGCCAAAAATCTGTCTATGCGCGTGCATGTATGCGTATTTTTGGCAAACACCTCTAAGTAAGATTTTGATTATCCTCTAATGTGAAACTCATTCTACATCTCTTACAAATGTTTAACTAAATCCTGAACACCGCAGCGTTTTTTTCTGTCAACTGAAATATAGAGATTTTGCGAAGAAACTTTAATATTTACTTCATTTATACGCTTAGAAATATCGGCTGATATACCACTAAGCAAAGGTGTGGAGGATATAAGAATATATGTTATCGCTACCATACGTTCACAAACAAAATTTTAGTTGCTTATGTGTTTCGAATATCCATCCCATCTGGTGCTGTTAAATTAAATGTTTTCAATTATATATATA
>NC_068990.1:13531491-13532140 GCF_001194135.2 Octopus bimaculoides
ATATATATATATATATATAATTACGAAATGAGGAAACCGCATCGTTTGAAAGAAAAATGTGTATAATGCCAAAAAATAAAATTATTTTTATAAAATGATCTAAATTGCAAAATGCAATTTTTATTTTAGGCAATGTTGTAGAAAAATTCCAATTTTCTATCATTAACTCCACCCTAATAATCAAAGTAGATACTGTAAATTTAAAGTTTCGTACTGTCTATGCAATTAATGTTGGAGGCGGGTTTATATCGAGTATATGAGTATGTTGGTAATTATTTTATAGACACATTTTATAGACACATGAAGGACACATATGGAGGCAAATGAAAAGAAATTTAACCACGTCAATATATGAACACATAATGCTAAAGGGCATGTCAAAATACTACGAGTCATTTCTCTAGCCTTTTCTTGTTCTGCCAATAAGAACTTAAGCCAGCAGCAGGAAATTTATATATATATAAAGAGTAACTAACGAGGTGTATAAGTTTGACGCTCTGGTAAAATGGAAAAATCCCTGACGTTTCGAGCCTACGCTCTTCGACAGAAAGGAATGGGCAAAGAAAACGGAGAAAGAAAATTCTGGCAAAGTGAAAGGGCAAACCTACAAATCGAGTAACACTATTGTTGATTTGTATATGTGTGTGTG
>NC_068990.1:13532150-13533274 GCF_001194135.2 Octopus bimaculoides
GTGTGTATGTGTGTGTGGGGGGGGGTGTTCCCGTGCGTGCGTGTGTGCGTGTATGTGATTTCAGTTGCTTGCAAACATAAGGAGCTATGATTGGAATAGAATGTAGCAAAGCGAGGTGGAGCGAGGGAATGGAGTGGGTGTATGTCTGGATGAGTGAAACGGTAGTCTGCAGCAAGAAGACATTTTGCTGTAAACAAGGCACCGCATACGCGTAATACAGGGTGACAAAAGAATTCTGTTTATGCTCATATTTGTATGTTTTGAGTGCGTTTATGAGTTGTTGGTCTAGGGCTATTGGAAAACTAATCGGTTATTCGCATCTACCGGCGCGGAAAATTAACCATTGTATAACTAATATGCCATCATAATTACATTTTTTCTTGACGATCCACAATATAGAAATTAATGTTTTAAAAATATCAGTCACACGAAAGCGGCAATGAAAAACTATTGCAAAAATACGTTAAGTAATGACATTGCTAATTAATGTAAATGTTATGTGTTTACAGCATATGTTAAAGGAGGGAAAAAAAAACAGAGTATAGGGCAGATGCGTAAAGCCAAATCAATGTAAATGATATTTCTTAAGTTTCTTTCAGTAAATACTGAAAGAAACATATCTTTATCTTTTATAAGTGTGTGTGTTTGTGTTGGTGTTTGTGTTTGCGTGTGTGTGTGTATGTATGTGTGTGTATGTGTGCATGCTTGTGTCCGTGCGAACCTGAGCGTATGTGTGCGTATGCGTGAACATGTGTTTGCACGTGCATGGTTGTGTGTGTGTATGTGTGTGCCTGGGTATGTCTGTGTGCTCGTATGCGTGCGAAAGAGTGCGTGTACGCGCGTGTTTGTGAATGCATGTGTGTGTGTGAATGTGTGTGTGTGCACGTGTGTATGTGCATGTGTGTGTGTGTGTATGTGTGCATTTGCTTCCTCCTTACTTTCTTTTTCTGAATATGTTTATTTACATTTTCTTTTATCTTCCATTCTCTTTTATCTTTCAAAAATCAGACACTCGAACCTCACTCACGAATTTGCATGTTTCCTTCATAACTTGTTACTCTACTTTCAGTCACGAGTTTTCTCTTTTACCGTCTTTTCATCAAATTCTCTCTCTCTCTCTCTCT
>NC_068990.1:13533284-13534927 GCF_001194135.2 Octopus bimaculoides
TCTCTCTCTCTCTCTCTCTCTCTCGCTCTCTCTCCGTCTGTTTCTTTCTCTCTATCTCTCTCTCCCCTATCTCTCTCTCCCCTCTCTCTCTCTTTCTCTCTCTCTCTCTTCCTCACTCTCTCTGCCTTTCACTGTCTATCTCCTTTGTTTACACAGAAAATATCTTTTCGTATTACACTCACGATTGATACAATCGCTTCTCTCAGTTGCATCTTCACACTTATTGAACAAACAAGCAAGAAGCATTGGATTCCGTCAATAACTAAAACTAGTGAAATATACTGTGTGGCACACTCACGCAAATGGTCACATACATCAACACAAACACACAAAAACACAAACACACACACATTCATATTGTATATCATATATCTTTTATCTTTAGTTATTTCAATTATTCGACTGTGCCCATGCTGGGGCATCGCCTTGAATAGTATAATCGACAAAATCGACTCCAGTACTTTTCTTTAAGCCTGGTTCTTATCCTATCACTTTTGCCGAACCGCGATATTACAGGTGGTTAACGAAACAACACCGGTTGCCAAGCGGCAGTGAGTGACAAGCTTACTCAAAGACACACACATATATAGATATACGACGGGCCTCTTACGGTACCTGTCTTCCAGATAGACTCAAAAATATTTTAGTCGGCCTGAGGCTACAGTAGCAGTCACTCTCACAATGTGCCTCACAGTGGAACTCAACTTCGAAGTCACTGTGTCAACAATACACACAGACTCACAGACACACTCTCACACATATAGACACACATGTACCTATGTATGTACGTATCTATGTATACACGTACATATATGTATATAAATATACATACATGCATATATACATGTAAATTCATACGTATGCATCCATGTATGTATATATATATATATATATGTGTGTGTGTGTATGGATACGATAATTTTCCTGTATCGCATCCACTCTCAAATATCTTGCTATTTGCCACTTTATCTATCTCTCATTATTTCCCTTCCTCAATTTCTCATCCAAACTACTGGGAACTCCTATAACCACAGCATATTATATTAACTTTTCTTTATCAAATATATTTGAATTCACTGCACAAGCTTTAATCATCTTTCGTGTGTTATATCATTCTTCTGTATAACTAAAAGATTTTTACAGGATACCGCCTCAGCTTCCAGATAAAACCTAATAATCTGCATTAATACAAATCGAACGTCACGCGTGCTCTTGTCCATATTAATGTTGCTCACAGTGACTTTAGAAACGGGAGGTTTCCTAGAATTCTTTAGATAAACGAGGGATTAAATTGAAAGTATTTACAAGACTTGTCTAATGTATTATTGCAAATACTCACAGGAAAATCCCTTGCTTCTTCTCACACAAACAGTCGAATTTTTCATTTTTAACTTCTGTTTCTCATTATATTTTTATTTTATTAACTGCAAAAGATGACAAACACAGATACACAGGAAACACTGTAGTGTTTTCACACTACAGACTAAAGATAAAGGAACATGTGATTACATTCACACAGATACGTATAAAGAGACCCATGTATGTATACATGCATGTAACGGGAGTCACATATATGTACGTTTATACGAGCATATAAACACACATATCTAGAATAGGTATATATACATATATATATATATATA
>NC_068990.1:13540057-13544803 GCF_001194135.2 Octopus bimaculoides
ATTGAAATATAAAGATAATACACTATGAATTCAAACGTGCGTTGATCATATATTTTGATCTGCAAACACATTTACTCTTTAGTAAAAGTTCCTTGTACTTTATATATATATATATATATATATATATATATATACAAAGTATGGGGGTTTAGTTCACAGGTGATCTAAACAATTAGGTCCGCTAAGTGTTGTAACGGATTACTAGGGCTCCAAGGTTATAAACGAGACAGTAGTTATGGAGTCATTGCAGATTTCCGATATAGCGGATATATAATTGTTAAAGAGGACAACAAATGTTAAGGCAAAGCAAACATCTCAAGTCATATACATTACTATTATTGGAAAACAAATTCAGTCTTACAGCTGTTTCTGGGATATCCCATAGTATGGGATATTCCGTCATCAGAGGAATTTTTATTAAACATACGAAAGCAAAGCATTAAGGCGACACTGAAAATAATGGCTGGATGAATACATTTACAGTAAAATAAATCTGAATTTTTTATCTATTCAGACTTATATATCCAACTTTTTGATCAATCAAATATCAATTAGTGCTATGAGTAAAATACGATTAATCCGCATCGTTACCAGTGTTTTTTGTAAGCCAAATAGAAATTGGAACGCGGCGATAGACAAACGTTTTATTTCCTCCCGATAATGTGTTCCCGAACTATTCATTCTGTACAAGCCTTTGAAATGATTGGTTTTAATATTTGTATTGCACGTATAAATCTATCCGTATACCGAATGAAATTGATACAATGCGTAATACGATCTCTAAAATCGATGGTAGAATCTCGTACATTTTTAAGCATTACAAACTCTATTGTTCCGATAGAACATTATGCTTAGTTATTGAAAGGATTGTTCGATGATGATTTCTTAATAAGCATTAAAAAAAATTCTGATCTGTTTAAAGATTGTAAATACAGAATGTAAAATATAGAAAATGTCTGTTTTTTTACCTGGTTATCACTGGAGTCCATCATCTTGCTAATCTCTAAATTGGCAGTTCTCATTCCTTCTTCACTTCAGTATCATTTATCTCCTTGTTCGCCTCTCTGTAAAGAATTAACACAGTTAAGTAGGTACTGTAACTGACAAAATATATTTATTATTTATTAAATTAACGATTCAAAACCTGTCGTGGTTATTAAAATTTTGGAGTGTTCATTCTCCTAATAGCGTCCTTGAAATTCATAAAGACAAAATTTATCATAGATTTCTTCCATGTACAATGCATTCGAGAACATTTTCCAGCCTTCGTACGGAATAAGGATTAAAGGAATAAGGATTAAAGGAATAAGGATTAAAGAAAATAAATAACGAAGAAAGGATTTGCTGTAGGGAAAGTGTTATGACGTGGGTTATGCACAAAGAGAGTAAGAATCGTATTATCTAAATAAATATTTGGATATGGTTATCTAGAATAAACTTTTGCAGGATTAATACGTTCACACAGAACGCACTCCATACTACTCGAAACGTAGTTACGATATTAAACAAACACAGTAACCAATATGGATGATCAACGCTGTCAACTGCTTTCTTTATTTGAGCACTCAGGGTCATACATAGAGGGGGACGGCACAAGGACAGACAGAACACCACAGTGGAGGCAAAAACATAAAGCGGAGGAAAATGGAAAAATGTACAATGAAATTGATGGTGATGAATGCATGCGCCTCACTCACATGCAGTACTATTTGAAGGTTCTTGCTTTCAATTTATAATCTTTTTCTTTTCGGTATTTTTTTTTTTACTATTAGCATCATTTTCTTTACTCTTTTTTTCTTCCTTTTTCCCCTTTTTAAAAAACAAAAACAAAACAATTTACTCTCTTTTTTTAAATACCTTATGTATGGCTCTATTTTACTTAATTTTACTACTGGCGGTAGTTCATCGAACTCCACCACGAATCCTGGTGGTTCCGCTTTACATTTTTACTTCAGCTTGGTATATTTTCTCTTGTCGATTAAAATTGCTTTCACATTTTCACCATACATCTCCTTGGGTAACTTAAACCTTATAACTGATTTCAGTTTGGTTATCAATTTTTCTATATTTACATGTTTGTCATGTCACGAAATTCCAGCTGTTTTCCCTGCCTTACTGCTTGCTTACCATGTTCCACCCCTGGTGGCACTTCTTCCAATAGGGTTAGTGTCGCTGTTTCTTCTCGTTGCTGTTCTACTTCTTTGGTTTAAAAATCTTCTAGTATGCTTGCTTCTCTCTCTTCCTCCTCCATAACCTCCTTCTCAATCTTCTTTTTTACCTGTTACTCGATCTTTTCTTCAACCTCTTTTGCGACTTCTTCCTCAGTCTCTTTATCTACTATTTTCTTTTTCTGTCTCTCCGGAGGAGAGCCCACTCTTTCTTTCCTCTTTCTTTTTTTAACCACTTCAAATTCCTCCTCTATTCCTGTTGTCTCTTTTTCATCCTCTTTCACCACGTCGTTCACTATCTCTTGCTCCTCAGATTGTTCTATTTGCTGCACTTTCTCCTCTCTCTGCGGGCACCACACCTTTATGTGGTCTTTCTTGCCACATATGGGAGGCTTTCCCTCCACCACCACTCTCAATCTTACATCTTCGGGTAATATTTCTTCTGGAATCTTATTCATATCACTCACAGTTGTCTGAACTACCATCTTGATTCCGTAACCCCAGCAGTTGACTCTTTTCGTTCTTGTTATTCTCAGGATATTTGCATCCTCCTCCATATTATCCATGTCTGCAGCGACCAGCGATGTTTCATTCAATTCTGGAGGAACCCTTCCCACTCTTACTCTGACAACTCACTTGCCATAGTATGTCGGTAGGAGCGACCACTCTTCTATCTTTATGGCGTCAGTGGAGTGCTTTATTGCTTCGTCTTCGCCTGCGAATGGCACCTCCAGTCTGCCATATATTCTTCCCCTTCTTATAAACGTCGTAACCTTTTTGACCTCTTTCAAACACTTATCGATATCCTCTATGGTTGCCACTTCAATTTTCCTTGTTCATACTTTCAGTGTTTTGTATATCACTGTTCGTTTCTTTACTCCATTTGTTAACTCGAACGGGGGCGTCAATTTAAGGTTGTGGCATTCTTTCAGCTTTTTTGGCCCAATTTTAACTTCTCGAACCTCCAAAGCTTCTACTTCAATTCCTCTACCAGTTGCAACCGCATAACTGTGGCTCTTCGCTGGTTCATTCTCTATTACACTTCTTTTAGCTGGTTCTGCCATAAGTGGGAAGAACGCAAAAGGAAAAAACGAAGTGTGAAATGAATTTACTCTAAGTTATTATATCATTATTGTTTTCAAATTTATGTGAGATGATATAGATCAAGTATTTTGTATTTGAATTGTTTCAGATATTCAGAGATCTATCTGTAGGGCAAGGCGATCAGTTGAACGATTTAGGCTTGCATATTATAGCCGATTAATAGCAGACGTGATTGAGGACATTCTCAGAGATTAGTTGCATGTTTCGGACGATTTGAGACACAGGGATTAAGGACTATTTCCAAAAATCCCTAAACTCGCATTGATCATACAACGCATTTAACTGGAATTGAACAGAAGGTACGTCGATACGTATTTTATTCTATGCATATTCAAGCAAAAATCTATATTGATTTGTTTATCTATGGTGTAAAATGGCGACCTCAGTACAGTTTGGAGCAGCTATTTTCAAAGGCTTCCCCTTCTGTAATTTTTTATGAGTTCTTATTTTCAATTATTCATAGCTTATTAGAAAGTTGATGAAAGTGTAAGAAATACTTTTCTCTAATATATTGATGGTTCGTTTCCAACTTTTTTCAGCTACTAACCAAAATTTGTTATTCCTTACAGGTAGATGATTTCCTTACATTAATAATAACCACCTGGAGAATTTTTCCAATTTTTTTCTCTTTGTAATTCGATGATTATTTATCCATGGGGGATATTACCTCGCGATTCTATGTACGAAGCTTCTATGGTATGCCATTGGGACAATTCAATTAAATTTAGTTTCTCCAGAAACATTATAGCATTTCAACATTTAGGTCTTAAAATATTTTCTGAGGTATTTTCAAAACTATGTTGTAAACGTTGGGTGTTTGGCAGAAACGGTGAAACGGTGGAACGCCGTAGAAGATAACCTGTTGATTTCGGATACCTCCCTTTAATTTTTGAGTTCAAATTCAACTTAGCTTTACTGTATTTCGCCCTTTCAAGGTCGTTAAAATTAAAACTGATATCGATTGTGGAAAAGTATCTCCTGGAATACGTTTTAACAGTAGTGCTACAGTTCAATGACCAAAACTAGATAATATAGAAGGATTCAATACATCTTGCGAGTATGTGTGTGTGTGTGTGTTTGTGTGTGTGCGTGTGCGTGTGTGTGTGTGTGGGTGTATGTGTGTGTGTGTCTTGTGTACTATTCCGCTTTTGGTGGGACTAACACAAATATACTCCATCCAGCGCGTAATAAATATTTGCTAAACAGATTTAAACATTTTTTAAATTGTACATACATAAACATATGCACACATACATACATGAATGCAGACATACATAAATACATACACACACACATATATACATAAACATGCATACATGCATACATACACACATAAATACATTTATATATATACACACATGCATACAGACATATATCCATATACACACGCGTGTATGTATGTATGTATGTATGTATGTATGTAAGTATGTTTGTATGTATGTATGCTTGAATATAAATATATATATATATATAT
>NC_068990.1:13545027-13547629 GCF_001194135.2 Octopus bimaculoides
TATATATATTATATATGGTGGTGGTGGTCATCAATCCCATCGATTTCAACGCATGACTATTTAAAGGAAAAGTTAAGATTAAAAGAGGCCACATCCTTTTGCAATTTATGCGTGAACGTAAGATGAGTCCAGATATGGATTTTCTATCAGGTCACAATGGGGACAACGATGATTTTGATTTTACCTGGGATTCGGCAAATGTGTCTGTTGACCTGAAGTGTATACAAATATTTTGTTGTTCAGTCTCATCATCCCAAATTGTTTAGTTACATCATAACTTGTATTACACCGCTCAGATCGATATAGGCAAGAACTGTCCTAAGATGTTAGATTAAGCGTGTAAGGATTTTAGGGATTATTCCAACTTATCCTTATGCCTCAGAACGGGTATTCTTGCACTGCGGAATCCCTCTACTTGCAGGCCATTTAAAAGAGGTTTCCGAATGTGATCATCTTGCCTTGAGATAACTTGCCCTGTCCCTATGCACTGAATTCTCAATAGTATGCTTTCGATCCTGGAGATACATATTTTTCTAATTTATTGACATTTGATATCTTATCTTGCCATTTTATGCTGCAGATGTTGCGCTGACAGCACACGCGGAAGGTTTCAAGTTTCTTTATATATCTGTAACAGAGAATCTATATCAGTACAACTACTGGTCAAAATTACGACAAGGCTTTGGAAGAGTATATCACTGGAACTTTCAGTGCGTTCTTTAATTTCATTGAGTTTCTAATTCTTTCTACTTCTAATTAAAATCCTAACCTCCAACTCCTTCGTTCAAGATATAACCAGTTCTTATCACCTCTGCAATAATCACTCTTCATTCTCAATATCAGCTTTGTATAAACTAAGTATCTTATGAATGCCTTTCACTTTAATACTTCTAAATAGTCTTCCTTATTATATGGTTCGGGACTTCCACTCGCTTTACTTACCATTCTTTCACCCTTCCCAATTTTAAATATCACTGCGGTCTTTATGCCACTCTTCATTTCTAGCTTTCTCCTTCCTCCTTTACCTGACTAGTCTCTCACACCAACTTTGTGCCGGCCTTTCCACCTCTCTCATATAACCGCCTCACCATTCCATTCCCTCAACCTCTATCCATTTACCATTTGCTTGTTTGCATCCACAGCAGTAATATCACATTTTTTCAATCTTCCTTTCGTCCTTATTCTTTACCGAACGAAGTAGCCATCACAGTGATTGAACTTACCAAATTCTTTGAAAGACTTCCATGTAGACTAAAACTTGCCCGTTTGCCCTGATTTCTATTTTTCTAACGTCCGTCTACTTGCAGCTGCTCAAGCAGACTATTAGCTACTTCAAAT
Organism: Octopus bimaculoides; assembly: GCF_001194135.2. Classification (NCBI taxonomy): domain Eukaryota; kingdom Metazoa; phylum Mollusca; class Cephalopoda; order Octopoda; family Octopodidae; genus Octopus; species Octopus bimaculoides. The sequence goes on from NC_068990.1 coordinate 13,546,366, forward strand.
GTATCAATTTTATGGGCCTGCTAACGATAAGGCTACAGTCCCTTACTCCCGGCAAAACACTATTTTAAGAATCAGTCTAATTAACCGTTTATACTCATGTCTTTGTATTACAATGCTGGAGTATATTTGCTGGAAACAGCTGCTTGGTTCCGATAATTTTCGAAGTTAAATTATTTTGAAGAAACGAGACACAAATGCATAAATGTACATCATGAAGTAGACACACACCTACACACACCTATACATGCACACATACGTACGCTCACACACATGCATCTGAATATACAAGCATATATGTATACGTTTGTGTATATTTGTATGTATATACATACATGCATACTTATACGCACTTGTAAATATATACGCATATACATATATTATATACATTTATGTGCATATATCTGCTCATACATATAAGTATATATATTTGTGCGTGTGAGTGTGTGCGCGCGCGCGCTCATGCGTATTATGTGTGTGTCTGTATACGAATGTATATATCTTGAACCCACCAGTAGAAGATTACCGGCTCATTTAACTAATGTTATTCAGTTTATCAATCGATACCAATGGTAAATATATTTAGTCACGTTATTCGTCCCTTCACCTCCTTCTTTGGCTATTTCCATGATTTATTATGGAAAATAACAATCACATTGCAACATTATACAAATGACTAAATACATGTGAATTCGTATATTCTACGTTTGTGTTGGTAGATGTTCTAATGTGGTGTGGCATTGAACATAGGTATGCCAATGCATAAATATGTATATGTATATGAGATATTAAAGTTTATAATATCAAGTGGCTTAGCATGCGTAAAGAAATGCCATACGATGAAAAAATTATTAAATAATAATTAACGTTGCTACAAATAGCACCAGCATGCTAAAAGTAGCAGTCAGAAGGCAACTACAGCCACAAATTTCACTCAAATCGGGGGAATAAACAGAAATGTTAAGCCCCCCCCCCGTATCAATATCGTTATTAGTACGGGGACTAAGAATTTCTGCTCATTCCCCCGATTTAACACGTGCTGGGAGATGAGGCTATTATGCCTGTCCAGAAACCGGCCCACGTTAGTCCAAATACTTGAATGTATGTTGAGAGATTTTCGTAGTCTGTTTGCCTTCGGACGGTTGATTTCTGTAGTTATTAACAGTGTATTTTGGCGATTAAAAAAAAAGAGTTTTTCACTGTTATTTCTACCAGGTAGACATACTTAGTATGTTATTTGATTAATATATATATATATATATATATA
>NC_068990.1:13547920-13549078 GCF_001194135.2 Octopus bimaculoides
AAAAACATATAAGGACAAAGACAGGACGAAGGTTACAAAAGGTCTTGTCCGAAAAGGTAGGAAAGTTCGTCTAAACAGAGGAAGAAAACGGAGAAAGATATAATAAATAAATAGATAAATAAATAGATAAATAAATAAGTAGAACTCCCAAAGGGGGAGGCGCTTCGAAAAAGGAAAGGTTACACGTGGAAAAACCCATAAAACCACGGGAGCCTGGTCAGAAAAAATAAGAAAGGGGTATAGAGCCCTTTCTCCTTTTACATTACCTTTTTTCCTTTTTTTCTTTTCTTTTTAAGTTATAAATAAGTTTTTATATAAAATATTTGCTATATTTATTCGAAAATTTACTACGGATTATTTTTCTATACATTTTTTTAAAAAATCTCAAGCTGTATTAACCTTCAACATATTTCCAGCTGTACCATTTTAGTAAGATAATGGAATCCTATGAAGCAAATTTACCAAATAAAGTAAAAAGACGAAATGAAGAACGATTTATAAGAAGAAAAAAAAAGAAAAACCGACAGAGAACAGTTTATAAAGAAAATAAAACAGAGAAATGGAAATATATATCTTCACATGATGATGTCTGCAAGATATCTTGAAATATTGGATATGACATGCCATGTATTATTATCACCAATATCTTGGTAAATGTTCCTTTTGTAAGAAACGAATGTGACATATAATATCACTTACACAAGCTTCGCTTGTCATCCTGTCTATGTCAGAGCTATTTTCATTGCTTTCAAAATATGTGTTCGCAAACTGAGAATTGAAATTGGATATAAATAGCAGGGATAAAATGATATAAGTAATGTATATAAGAACTATATAAGAGTTTATCAATGAAATACATAAAAAGAGAAATAAGTATATCGCTTCTGGTGCTGATGCGTGAAATATATATACATTGATATAAAGCAGACGAATTACTGTGAATTATTAACACCTTCATTTTGGTAAATCTTTTGTACGGAACTAACGTAATATATAACATCATTAACTACACGTGGCGATGTTGTGTATGCAAGCCACAAGAACAGCAGAGTGCACACTTTGGAGTCACTCAAAGCAAGTCGAAAAAGCTGCTGTGTTTTGTTGTTATATATTGTTAGTTTCCTTAGACTATAGAGATTAAGTTGTTTCAGTTTTAGT
>NC_068990.1:13549280-13551136 GCF_001194135.2 Octopus bimaculoides
ATGTCTTTCAATCCTGTCTTTCAATCAGATATATAGGATAGCTTGAACAACATTATCCAATATCTTCTTCGCTCATTAAGATGGTTGAATATGACTTGAACGGAGAAGAGATTAAGCTACTGTTTCTAGTAGTTTGGATTACCTCATAGTGTCTTTCGCAATGAGTCGGTTTATATTTGTGTTGTTCATATTTAGTCCCAGGTTACCTTTCATCAAGCAAATTTATATAATGTTCAAAGGCAACCAGATTGTCCTTTAAAGAGATTATCCCGTGTAACAGATAGCTGAATCTGTCTTACACGCAATCGGCAGTGCTCTTCGGTGCATTACCAGGTCCGGGATTTCTGGAAATTATTTATCGGTCTAGAGTCGATAAAAATAATAATTTCGTAAGAAAAATATTTCTAGCTAATCCCTCTCGGTGTCAGAGTCTCCTCCAGGACGTTGTCACTCCATAGAACATCATGATAGTGGAGTGTGAACACCTGACGACACTTTAGGTGCTAGACGCCCAACTTCTTTCTACGCTTCATAGAGGACTACATCTCCGCCAAACAGACGATCTGTAGATATGGACGTTTTACTAATGGTGACCATATCTGATCACGGTGAAGAAAATGCCATCGTAGCCTCAACGTATGTCGGCGTATTATTAGACAGAACATGCCCGGTCCTCCACGCAGCCATGTGGTATGTCTCCTAACGGAGGAGATAACAGCAAGAACGCTAGGACAATGCTTCTCGGAAAATAATCCCCTGATAGAATTACACCCAAGGTAGTTTAACAAACTTACTATGATAAATCATGAAATGAAAGCTGTGTACATATCAGTAATAAGTTCTGCATGGTTATATTACAGAAAAACTTCAACTTGGCATCAACATTTTTGCCAGGTCATTTTTCTCTCCAATGAACAACCGAGATTCTGTCTCTCTGAAGGATATGCTTCAACAATACAATAACAGGGAGTCACAGAAATAGGTATGCAGAGTCACAACCTAAATGCACTAAGCGATATCGAGTTAAAGCTAAAAAATGTTCGTACATTATAAGAAATTGCCCTAAAATGATACTTCGTTATTGCATTGTTTATCTATGAAGTATGATGTTCGTGGCTAAGATATACATGCAAATCTGAAGAAATGATAAGCTAGTGACGAGAAATGTATAAAACTAAAGCGTATGGAGGGCATAATGACTCATGGTATGAAAGAAAACATGTGAAATGTTTCTGTGAAAGCTTCAATAAAGTACGAACGAAAGGGATCAAATATAACGACCTGCTCAGAGAAAAGAAATTATGCACAGTAATCGAAATCGGTTGACCAGCAGATGTTAATATGATATTAAAGATTAGTGAAAAAGAAACCTTCTATTCTGAACAGATAAGAAATCTGCTGTTGCTCCGGCCAAACTAAAGCTTTAGATTTGTAACTATAATTATTGGTTTTGCCTCAGTACGTATGTTGAGAAAATGAGTTTCATAAAACCAGCAAGAACACGACCAATTAGGAGATTACAGTTATAAACCACGAAAGATATTGTCAATATATATATGTATGTATATGTGTGTGTGTGTCGATGTAATATTCAGGTGGTTTAGAATGTAATAGAATATAGACATGCATACACATGTAAACTTATGTTTGTGTACGCTCACATAAGTTGAAATTTACAGCTCTGCAAATGTAATGACATTTATGCCAGTATGCCTGTGGAATATAAATGGATATATAAATGCAAATATACATTTATGTCAGAATACATATATAGACCCATACATCATTGCGCACATATACAAAAAGATGCAAATATACATATATATATATATATATATTATATATATATATATATA
>NC_068990.1:13551300-13552281 GCF_001194135.2 Octopus bimaculoides
TATATATATATATATATGTATGTATGTATGTATGTATGTATGTATCGTTGTTTTCACCGTGCCACAATACACACGTTCTTATCTGGACTATCTGCTCCTTCCACCTTTATCTACTCTCTCCACATTTTTTTTTCTTTCCAACGAAGAGTCATGCTCGAAACGTCATTTTTTATGCAGATTCTTTCCTGCTTTTATACATTTAGAATTGAAACCGCGACCAGGTATTATTTATTCAACAAATTTCATGACCACACAATTACATTACATTTGCACAGCTATGTAATATAACGATTCACTGTGAGGAGTCATTTTATGCTGTTGCTATTTATGTCAATATTATTGTTACATCTTTGAATGTTAGAAGTGTTTATTTTAGTTGTCGTCAATGATACTGCTTTATAATATAGATATTTGTGTTAATATTTTTTTCATACTTGCTACTACTTTTTATTTCAGCTTTGCTGTTAATTTAAGATTAGTGTCTATCACAGTTTTGTGTTGTGCTTATTCTTAACATATATTTATCGCTTTTTATCTTTTACACCATCAGAGATTTTTTTAGTGCTGTGTGTATGTGTGCTTGGTTGTATATAGGTGACTGCCAGTGCATGTATCTGTGTGCGTGCGTTCGGGTGTGTGTGTGCGTGTGTGTGCACGTACTATGAAATTATGTGTCAATGGCGGTTAAGCACGGTTATTAATAACAGTGCTGCATTTTTTTCGTTATTTATAATCAGGATTTTGCTATTATTATTATTGCCTTCCTCGTTACTCTTACATCTGATATCATTCCGGAAATACGTACATACATACATACATGCATGCATGCATGCATACATACATACATACATGCATGCATGCATGCACACACACACACACACATATATATATATATATATATAGAGTGCGAGTGAGAGAGATAAAGAGAAATATATGTATATATATAAGTATGTATAGATATATACAAACACACACACACAC
>NC_068990.1:13553019-13554058 GCF_001194135.2 Octopus bimaculoides
ATATATATGTGTGTGTGTACATGGATGCATGTATATATGTATGTATAAGGCGGTGCTCCAGCATGGCGGCAGTCAAATGACTGAACCTAGCAAGAGAATATGTATATAAATATATAAATATGAGTGTGTTTTGTATGGAAGAATGTTTGTGCATACGAAAAATGGAGCAGAGTGCAGGTGAACGCGTACAGGATCAGGAAACGGCATAAAGATAGTTTACAGTCACATATCGTCAGCTGTTGATGAAATTCTACGCAGTTGGCCATATCATATCAAATGAATCGCTCACTTCAAAATTCCTGTAGGTTTTATAAGACATATGATCAGAAAATAGTGAAAAGGACGACACATGTATAGAAAGATTTACGAAAGTGTAGGTACGAGACCTCGAAACCTTACAAAATAATTACTTCTTGCAGTTACGCTAAATTAAGGTGCAGCTTTTCGGCGACAGTGATAAGAGAGAACCAATGCGGGGACGATTGAGAAAATGCTTTGCTTTGTGGTGAGTCTTAGAAGAAAAGCAATAATGATGCATGAGGAAACAGTAAAATAAGAATGAAATGCGAGGAGACTTAGGGAAGACAGAAAAGAAATAAGAGGGAACAATAAACTTCTGATAAAAGGAAAGGGGAAAGAATACACAATGACTAAAAGACAGCTAACTCGGTAGAGGAGAAAAAGAGAAACAGACACAGTCGGGTAGCCATTCCCTGAGAGATATCATATAAATATGTATGTTAATATTTAAAACGCTAGTTCACGTGTCTATCTATTAGCTGGATCTTGTATTATGTCACACTGAAATAGAAAGCAATGGTTGTACTGAAATAAGAGGATCAGAGAGAAATAGAAAGTGAATTGCATAAGATAGGTACATAGATGATGAGAAACTGACCAAGTAGCATAGAGAAGGAAAGAGAAAAGGAGTACTTTTCAGCCTTCAGCGAGCACACACACACACAAACATATACATATATACATACATACATACTTCTATATATACATATACATATACATACATATATATATATATATA
>NC_068990.1:13558411-13559697 GCF_001194135.2 Octopus bimaculoides
TCCTATTAGTTTTATTGAAATTTCTAAGAGTGTTTAAGCCGGTTACTTCCAAAATTTCAAGACATTTTGTGTCATAAATGTTCCTGTTTGTAGATATGTGCTTGAGGTAGTGTGAATTTGAGCTGTCGATGCTCAAAAAATCTCAGACGGAGAAGTTTTGGAATGTCTTACAAATTTTAACTGTGCCGCTAACATTGGATTTGGAGAATCCGCGTAGGTGTCTTTCGCTTTTTTCGAAATACCTAGTAATGTGTAATGTATGTATGTATGTATGTATGTATGTATGCATGTATGTATGTATGTATGTATACATGCTTGTACGTATGGGGATGTATAGACAAATAGACATATAATTGTGTATATATATTTATGCATATATATGTGTTCGTGTCTGTATGTGAATATTTCTGAGATTATAAAAAAATATATATGAACATATTTCTGCATATATAAATACATGTGTGTGCGCGGAAATGGTTAAGTTAGAGTTAGCATAAATAAATGCATATGTATAAGCAAGTCAGCATATATGTCTTGTATGTCTTTTATGAGTGTGTGAGAAATATATCTATGTGAGTATATGAGTATGTAGATGAAGTATGTTGTGTGTGTGAGTCTGTGTGTGTGTTTCATGTTGCGTATTAGATTCGTCAAATAGTCTAGCTGTTTATATCTTGTTTACAGCAGCTTGAAATCACATCAAACCTGCTATTGACAGCTATCTCTCACAGCTTGATAAATAAATACCAGTAAGGTATGACATTGAAAAAAACTCCATAAAATAAACACTAAGGCAACGTACTGGCGTCAATTCAGCTGAATTATACTTGAGCAATAACAAACATTTTATATATAACGAAAAGAAAAAGATAACAGTTATCTTTAGACTAACAATTGCGTAAAAAATAAAAATTCAAGGTGTACAAATAAATTTTCATTATTGGGTAGTCCTAGTTCAACCTTGACCTAGCAGATGATGAAAGGTATTCCAGCTTTGACTATCCCGTCTGGTTTTTCTTCTTTTTTTCGTTTCAGATATTAGTGTCTCTACGATTAAGTGCTGTCTAATACATATGCAATGTCGTTAATATAAAGTATAGCTTACACTTGATATTATCCCAAGACGTTGTTTTGTTTACTATGAATAAATTCATACGTGTGTGTGTGAGAAAGAGGGAGAGAGAGACTATACATAAATTTAAATATAGTACATATACATACATATATACATATATACATATATATTTTTATTTATACATATATATTTTTATTTATACATATATATT
>NC_068990.1:13559707-13561271 GCF_001194135.2 Octopus bimaculoides
TATGTTTGTGTATCTGTGTTTGTCCCCCCAACATCACTTGACAACCGATGTGTGTTTACGTCCCCGTAACTTAGGAAAAAGAATAAGTACTAGGCTTACAAAGAATAAGTCCTGGGGTCTATTTGCTCCACTAAAGGTCGTGCTCCAGCATGGTTACAGTCAAACAAGTAAAAGAGTAAAGGAGATAGATAGATAGATAGATAGATAGATAGATTCATTTATTTGTATATACATGTGTGCCTGTGCGAGCATAAGCACAACCGTATCTCCATAAGAAATAAGATTTGAAGGATAATTCGGTGCTATTTCAAACAAGTGGAGGCGCAATGGCCCACTCTTACTTCCTGTTTCTGTTGTGCCTGTAATTCAAAGGTTCAGCCTTGTCACACTGTGTCACGCTGAATATCCCCGAGAACTACATTAAGGGCACACGTGTCTGTGGAGTGCTCAGCCACTTGCACGTTAATTTCACGAGCAGGCTGTTCCGTTGATCGGATCGACTGGAACCCTCGACGTCGTAAGCGACGGAGTGCCAACAACAACAATTTCAAACAAATTGAGTCAGCGTAGAGAGATTCCTTCGTTCTGATCCGTATATCATTGTCATTGCTGATATCGATGCAACAACTACAGCTGCTGCTGTTGCAGTCACATGCCTATTATAATGATAAAACTCCCTCCACCACGATCCACACCTCTTGTTATGAGCTATAGTGTATGCATGTAACACCGCTCGACATTCCTTTATATGACAATTATATTTATAAAACAGCCGGGTCTACTTTGATGTACATGTCTCTTATTTCTAGCATTTGGACCGACTGCATTGAAGCGATGTTCGTTGGTATTCGATCGACAGTGTAATTGTAACTTAATCAAAATACGGTAATAAAATACGATTGTGAATTATCGAGCAATTTGTGTCACAAGCGTGGTTAGGGCGAATCAAAGGTTGTCTATAATGATAGCTATAAATAACCTGATTCAAAGAATCAAGCGATCAAAGAAATGGCAGCTGCTGTAAAGGGTTACCTTGAAGGTAATCCTTAGGTCGTACATCCGGGTAGGTATTAGCCGATTCCAGCTTAGAAGATTTTACTGTTTAAAACGACTGCTCTATTGTTGCTGCAGCTCCAACTGCTGCTGTTGTTTTTGTTGTTGTTGTTGTTGTTGTTGTTGCGGCTGCTGTTGCTGTTGTTACGAGTGTTGTTGTCATCGACGACGACGACGACGATGACAATGACGATGACGATGACGATGATGATGATGATGAAGATGATGATAATGAGGATATTCATGTTTCCACAGACGAAAGGGGGAGACAATATCAATAACGAGGATAATGATGAAGAGAAAAGACGAAGGTATTCAAGGGATGAGGATGCTGATAGTGATAAGTGTAAAGAGGAGGATGGTGTACCACGAAGATGTGAATGGTGGTGGTGGTGGTGGTGGTCTTAGTGGTGGTGGTAGTTTTGGTGGTGGTCTTAGTGGTGGTCTTAGTGGTGGTGGTGGTAGTGGTGGTGTTGGTGGTGGTGGTGGTGGTGGTGGTAGTGGTGGTGGT
>NC_068990.1:13561695-13564552 GCF_001194135.2 Octopus bimaculoides
GGGGAGACAATATCAATAACGAGGATAATGATGAAGAGAAAAGACGAAGGTATTCAAGGGATGAGGATGCTGATAGTGATAAGTGTAAAGAGGAGGATGGTGTACCACGAAGATGTGAATGGTGGTGGTGGTGGTGGTGGTCTTAGTGGTGGTGGTAGTTTTGGTGGTGGTCTTAGTGGTGGTCTTAGTGGTGGTGGTGGTGGTAGTGTTGGTCTTGGTGGTCTTAGTGGTGGTGGTGGCTGTGGTGGTGGTGGTGGCTGTGGTAGTTGTGTTTTTTTTACGGTGGTGGCCGTGGTTGTTTTGGTGACAGTGGTAGTGCCTCTGCTATTGGTGATAAGGATGATGATGATACTGACGACGAAGACGTCAATGACGATGATGATGACGAGGAGGAGGAAGAGGAGGTGGCGGAGGTGGTTGACAGCGAGTTCTGATGAGTTTCTCATTAAGATGTTCATTATATTCAATGCCTTGTTATGACTTACAACAAACACCATCACCACCACTACCACCACCATTACCCTACCTCTATCGAAAATGTCCACCACCACCACCACCGCTACACCAGAATGTGCACCCTGACCTCCAGTTCCACTACTATCACTACCTACCGCTACAATCACCATCGCAAATATCCTTCTCTGCTCTGAGGTAGCGAGCTGGCAGAATCGTTACAGCACCAGAAAAATAATGCTTTGCTTTCTGAGTTCAAATTCCGTCGGGATCGACTTTGACTTTCATCCTTTCCGCATCGATAAAATAAGTACCAGTTGAGTACTGAGGTCGATGTAATCGACTTAGACACTCCCCCAAAATACTGGCCTTGTGCTAAAACTTGAAACCAATGTTATGTCTAGTTTTGAAGGTGGGGAGCAGGTAGAATGGCAGAATTGTTTGCAGGCCAAGCAAAATATAACTAGCAACATTTTATCCGTCTTTACGATCTGAGTTCAAATTCAGCTGAGGTCACTTTCTCTTTCATTCTTTCGGATCCGATAAATTAAGTACCAGCTGCGTACTCGGGTCGATCTAATCGACTGGCCTCCTCCTCAAAAAGTTCGGGCCTTGTGCCAAGAGGAGAAGAGAATTGCTTACAGGCCAAGCAAAATATAATTAACATTTTATCCGATCTGAGTTCAAATTCAGCTGAGGTCACTTTGCCTTTCATTCTTTCAGGGACATTAAATAAGAACCAGTTGAGCGCTGGAGGCGACGTTATCAACTTAACCCCACCCCTGAAATTGCTGGCTTTGTGCCAAAATTTGAAACCGGTATCGTTTTTTACTATTAGACCAGTGATTGTCTGATACTTATTTCGTCGAACTCGAAAGAATGAAAGGAAAAGTTGAATTTGGTAGAATTTGGTAGAATTTGGACTCAGAGCATGAAGACGGACGAAATGTTACTAAGCATTTCATCCGGAGTGGTAACGATTCGGCCAGCTCACCATCAATAATATTACCGCCACCACTTACAAAACTAACAGAATTGCCATCACAGAAACTGCCAAAAATTACTACCGATATTGCCCCACCACCTTCACCATTGACAAGGTGACGTCGACCACCACCACCACCATCGCCACAGGCCTCTTTGCCACTACCAGTACCACCGCCACCACCGTCAAAACAAACACCACCACCGTCGCTGCCAACGCTATTGCTATTAACATCAATATCAACCAAACACTCCACCACTGACACCGCCAGGATCGTCACCGCCAGGATCGCCGCCGCCACGATCACCGCCGCCGCCGCCGCCGCCGCCATGACCGTCACTACCACGAACATCACCACAATTAACACCACCACCACCGTTACGGCTACTGCTTCAGCGACTCTGTCTACAAGACATCTACCACTACTATCAAACTAACGACAAACACCACCTCCACCATCAACTTCAACAGTATCATCTTAATCCCCATCATCATCATCATCATCATAATCATCATTATCATCTTCGTCGTCGTCGTCATCGTCGTCGGTAACAGGAGCAGCACCAACTGCAGCATCATTATCACCATCGTTATCATCACTTGCTTATCATTGGCATCTATAACCCTGTTTCCCTTTTTCCAGTTTTCTGTTCTTATCTGTTTTTTGTTTGTTATTTGTTTTTGTTTGTGTTTGGTTTTGTTTTTGTTCTTTTTTTCTTTTTTGGTTCTTCTTCATTTTTGTCTTTACCGTTATCGTATATTATCAGGACTTGCAAGCTGCTTAGCAATGGGAGAAGCTGCAGAGTCGGTTAGTGAGGTGTATAACGAGATATTATTATCGGAGCCGAGATTTCTGCAAGACGACAACGACTACGACGGCAGCAGAGGCAAACACAACGAAAACATGATGATGGTGGTGATGGTGGTGGTGGTGGTGGTCGTCGTCGTCGTCGTGGTGATGATGATCCTTTCTACTATAGGCACAAGGATAACAGAGAAGGGGATAAGTGTGGGGGAGTGGATTAGTCGATTATGTCTATTCTATTTTGTAACTGGGTTTTATTGCATCGATCCCTAAGAGGCAAATTCGACCTCGGCGGAATTTTAACTCGGAACCGTAATAATAATAATAATAATAATAATAATAATAATAATAATAATAATAATAATAATACTGGCACTCACACCTTTAACCGAATTGCTAAATAGAACTGGATGCGGTTGCAAATGCTACGGAAAAACAGTCAGCCACCTTCTATATATGGATGACCTAAAATTATATGCAAAAAACGACAAAGAGCTAGAAACACTACTACAGACAGTACACGGCTTTACCAAGGAAATAGATATGAAATTCGGATTAGAAAAATGTGCCAAAGCAACCCTGAAAAGATGAAAATTAGTTAAAAGTAGCAATAT
>NC_068990.1:13567275-13568082 GCF_001194135.2 Octopus bimaculoides
CAATAAACTATATAAGTGCTGAGGATGATGACAGTGACGAAGATGGTGATGGTGATGGTGGCGACGTTGTTGTTGTTGTTGTTGTGGTGGTGGTGGTGGTGGCACAGGAGGCAGCAGAGGCAGCGGAGGCAGCGGCTGCAGCGATTGCGACACAGGCAGAGATAGCAGCGGTAGCGGTGGTGATGGTGGTGGTATTGATGGGCATAGTGCTTGTTGATGTCACGTTGGATAAACGTGTTATGCTATTTCTAAGTTGGGCAAAAATTTGGGCAGAGATACATATGTCGCCTACATGCTTACCTACTTATCCTTCTGTTTAAGCGTACATACTTGCGTCCGCATCTGTATTACTTATATATATGTATGTATGTATGTATGTATGTATGTATGTATGTATGTATGTCCGTGTGTGTGTAAGTAGAGATATATGCATAGTGTATATACTGTAATTATATGTCTATATAGAGTTGCATCTAGATCGCATGGTTCCGGATTCAGTCCCATTGAGTGCTACGTTTGGCGAGTGTCTTCTACTAAAACCACGGGATTTTATATATATTTTTATATATATTTGTGTGTGCGCGCGTGCGTGTGTGTCACTGTATTTGCCCCCGTAACTTAGCGATTTAATAAGTGCCAGGCTTAAAAAGAAAAATAAGTACAGGGGTCGATTCGTTCGACTAACATTTTTAAAGTCTTTGCCCCAGCATGGGCGCAGTCTAATGACTGAATAAAGTAAAAGATTAAAGTTACACACACACACTAACACACCCGAAGACCTGGTCCCAACGCCCATGCAAGCCGAAC
>NC_068990.1:13569009-13569750 GCF_001194135.2 Octopus bimaculoides
ATATATATGCACACATACATACTGATGAATGGGTGAATATGCAAGAGCAAGTCCACTATAACTCTTTAAGGAAGATTTTGGAATTTCCATAGAGAAAAAATAAAAGGATGCCAGACACTGTGAGTTATCCTAATCCACGCACGTGAGGATTTAATTTTTACATACATATCTGCTTTTTATCCTTACTTTCCTATATATTTCCATATAATATTTTGTCTTATAAATTTTCAAATAATCTGGATGTTTATTATGCAACGCATCTCGTTTCGAATTTCTCATAAATTCTCCGTTCTGAACACTTCTGTGTAGAAAGTCTCATTTATTGCTCGTATCAGAAATCTTTGTTAGAATAGTTACCTCTAATTATTACAGTTATTCAATAAGAAAGTTCTTTTGATATCTAGGTATATGCTACTTTGATATCTAGGTATATGCAGTTCATATTCAAAAGCGTAGTGTGCAGCAGACTAAATTAATACTTGGAAACCTGTGTTTCTGTATTTGCCAAAACCTTGCTGAAAAAGATCTGTCATCCTCTTTCTTGTACTGTAGTAACATATTTAAAAGAAATCATGTTGTCGGTGCGTTTAATTATTCCAGCAGTAATGTCTCAGTTTAGGAATTCAGTCAGGCGACAACTGATGTTAATGTGTGTGTGCCTCTGTGTGTGTGCGTGCGTGCATGTATGCATACACAGACACACACATATATAAATATATATTTATATGTATGTATGTATGT
>NC_068990.1:13569760-13570557 GCF_001194135.2 Octopus bimaculoides
ATATATATATATATATATATATATATATATATGTACATACATACATATAGACATACATACATATAGATATAAATACATATAGACATACATACACACACACACACACACATATATATATATACACATATAGATAGATAGATAGATAGATAGATAGATATAGATATAGATATTCGCTGATATGAATTATACATACATACGGACATACACATTCAAACACGCACACACACACACACATATATATATAGTGAGAATACAGCGACAGAAGCAAACATACAGAGAAACAAAGAGATAGACTGATATAGACATATGTCTCTCAATTTGATGGTGTTCCAATAGAGAAAGTTTGAAAATATTTAGGTTAATGCATTTGATGTCATATCAAAGTGTTATTTTCGCAAATTATGTACGTACACGCATAAGGTGGCGAAGAGTCAGCATGATTACCACGCCGGATAAAAAATGCTTAGCGGCATCTTTTCCGGCTTCATATTCTGAGTTCAAATACATCCCCGATCGACTTTGCCTTGCAGTATTTCGGGGTAAATAAAATAGGTACCAGTTGACCACTACAGTCAATGCAATCGACTCGTCTGATTCGTGAAGTTTTTAGTCATTGTAGCTATAGTAGAAACGATATACATGTACACACAAACACACACACATACATTTGTAAATATATATACACACACACATATAAATGTATATGGGCATACATATATGCGTATGTGTTTGTATATATATATATATATATATAAATGTTTATATAGATAATGTGTGCGTATATATGTGTGTATATA
>NC_068990.1:13570879-13573858 GCF_001194135.2 Octopus bimaculoides
TATATATATATATATATATATATATATATATATATATATATATGATATATACACATATACGCAAACACATACATATGCATACATGTAATTGTGCATGTGTTTATGTCTAAGTTCATAATGCATACAATCATTCAGAATTACAAAGGTCTGGAGCAATTTTCTGAATGGGACGGAAATGGTTCTTGTCTATTCAATAGTTTTGATGAATACATTATTATTGTTCAAACACGGACGATAAGAATTCTTCGATTTATCTGTTTCGTTCACTTGAGGCAATTCATTCTTTTCACACAGTATTACTAGTCTCGTGTTTTTCTTTTTATTTTTGCATCTTCATCTTTATGGTTATTTTGTATTGCTTTGCTATTAGCGTTTATCTACATGTTTCAGTCAGTGAGCTGGTAGAAGCGTTGGCTGGTAGAAGCGTTGGCTGGTAGAAGTACTGGACGAAATACTTAGCGGCATTTAGTTCGTCTTTACGCTCTGGGTTCAAATACCGCTTTCCCAATATTTTCAACCATCAGAGAAATCTGAGACTTATGAAAGGAAAGCTTTGCATTAATTAGAACGTACGAAATAAGGACTAAATTACGAAGAGAAGTGCAAATGCTTAGAACAAATCTATGAAAATGTCTTGGACAGATAAAGGGTTAAAGCAATACCGAGTCGTTTCAAGGAGATAAGTTTTCTATTATTAAGAGATTTTTGCACTTTTGCTACCGATTCTTTATGACAAAATGGATTACTCTCTAAAGATTCTCAGAGCAGCTGAAGAATAAATATACGTACAGGCTTAGTATATTTTGGATAATAGATCTTAAAGTCTATTATTTCATTGAGCCTGCTGGAGGAAAACGTACGTTTAATCACCGAAGGTTTTGAATGCGTAATGTAATGGAACAATGGAAATAATTTACTCTGGCACCCTACTGTTTATTTCACTCAAAGCCCATGCCTCTTTTCATACTTACAAAACAGAGTTAAAGTATAATCTTGTTGCAAGAAGCGTTTGCTAAATTTACTTAAGCAATCTTCTTAATACGCAGGTTTGCTTTCGAAATACAACAAACCAAAATAATAACAACTTATTTGCTGCTTGTTGGTATTACTGGCAGCCAACAGAACATATGTGATCTTGTATGTCCTGGTAATTTTACACTTTTAAATCGTATTCCCATGAAATCTTAAGAGCTTCGTTTCAAATCTAGTTTGGTTTATCAGAACCAAAATTGCACCGTACCTAACAAATTTTGTTCCTTAACCACGTTCAAATGAGACCAACTTTAACATAAACCATAATGATTGCATAACTGTGTATAGCCTGCATTATTTTCTACAAGTACAAAACTAAATATTGAACGTAAACGCCTAAGATTTAATTGTACTAAGACAAAAAGAACGTTCGTTATTTACATTATTTACATTCGACGGATATTTGTCCTCATCTTGTTTGTTGTTAACACAACGTCTCGGCTGATATACCCTCCAGCCTTCATCAGGTGTCTTGGGGAAATTTCGAACCTAAGTTCTCATTCCTCAGGTATTTTTCGATGTTGTTATTATTATTATTATTATTATTATTATTATTATTATTATTATTATTATTATTATTATTATTATTATCATTATTATTATTATTTATTTTATTTTGAACCAGACCAGTTGAAGACACACGAGATGTTGAAATATTGTCGTTGTTCAAAGGACCAATAAATAAGTTACTTTCGAGTTGCGCTTTTTGTCATTGAGTTGGCGGTAGTGATGGATTACGTCAGCTATGTTTACCTTAGTGATGGAATTTGGCAATCGTATACAAAAGTTAAGAACTCATCTTTCTATATTATTATTATTATTATTATTATTATTATTATTATTATTATTATTATTATTATTATTATTATTATTATTATTATTATTATTATTATTATTATTATTATTATTATTATTATTATTATTATTATTATTATTAAGGCAGCGAGTTGGTAGATGCTTTAGAACGCCGGGCAAACGCTTAGCAAGATTTCGTCTGTTATTGCGATCTGAGTTCAATGCCAACCGAGGTCGACTTAACCTTTTATCCTCTCGGGGTCGATAAAATAAGTAAGTGCTAGTTGAGTACTGGGGGTCGATGTAATCGACTTACGCTCTCCTCTGAACTTACTGGTCTCGAGCCAAATATTGAAACCATTATTATTGTTGTTGATGTTGCAACTACTACTGCTTTGCGGCTGCAACCATCACTACAAGTAACAATAGTAGTAGTAGTAGTAGTAGTGTATCACTAACTTTCAGTTCTGAGTTAAAAATCCTGGCGGCATTTACTGTTAAGCTATACATTTCAACCTCTGTCCCGTATGGCGTTTTTATAAGTGTAATTAGTAATCAGTGCCAGAAATTCCGCATATACCTATTTCAAAGTATGCATTGAAGAAAACCCCGCAGATACACCTGGAAGGAATCCAATTTAAGTGTGCACAAATAATATGAAGATTAATTTCTATACAAGAGCAATTATTTAACGCTCAACACACTTAAACGTTTTCATCAACGCGTTATTATAATTAAAGCATTAAATGTTTATCGTAGTATTAATATGTTGAAAACGAGGGAAGAGGTGTGAAATCTTGTTTTAACTGACAATGATGGAATCTACACACCTATATACATCTTTATATATACTGTACCGGTTTCTATATCTGTTTACATACATGTATGTATGCGTGTGTACGTGTGAGTGAGTGTGTCTGCGTCTGCGTATGTATGTATGTATGTATGTATGTATGTATGTATGCATGTATGTATGCTTGTAAGTATAGGAATCTTTATTATAGAGAGTATAGATACGTTCTGAACCGTCACCAGATTTATGAATTTATTAACATTTTTAGATAGAAGACACGCAAAACAAATCGTGATAGCTCAAGGTCTATAGAGATGGTCCGTGCAAAAATTTAAACAGACAAATAAACACTGCGTATG
>NC_068990.1:13574058-13575000 GCF_001194135.2 Octopus bimaculoides
TATATATATATAGGAGTGGCTATATGGTAATTAGTTTGCTTACCAGCCACATGGTTTCGGGTTCAGTCCCACTGCGTGGCACCTTACGTAAGTGTCTTCTACTATAGCCTCAGGCCGATCAAAGCCTTCTGAGCGCCTTCAGGTACGCTGCTAATGGCACTAGCGTGAACAAAAATTACATAAAGAATAGTTAATCCCATACTCGAATTTCGCCATTAATGACCATATAAATTAATATGGCACTAGTAGTTCATTAGTGGGATTGCTAAAGAATGCGTAATTATTTAGCTTTAATACTTACTGAAAAAAAAAAACGTGCGCAAGACTTCTCCATCTTTATACATTACGGATTCAAATTTAGTGCGCTAGCGTAGTCAAATAGTCCAAAAATAAATAATTTTTAACTGGTTACTATCTGGCCTCAGAATTGGAAAATTTTACTGTGTAAATTATGAGGGTAAAAAAGTAAAATAATTGTTACCAGTGGCTCACATGCGTAATAAAATCCATAATGGATCCATAATGTATAATTATGGAGCTCTCTTGCGCGCGTGTTTTCGGTACATATTAAAGCAACATAATTATGCATTCTTTAGCTATCTCACTGATGAACTATAGATGCCAAACTACTTTAATTGGTTATTAATAGCGAAACTCGAGTATAGGATTAACTAATTTTTTTTCTCTTTATTCTATTGTTATTCAAAGTGTGCCTTCAGAATTATTTTTTAGTGCTTTTGGTTTAATTGCCCTTTCTAGGATGTAAGAAATCCTTTAAGCGTCTTTCCTCTGTGTATAAATCTCTATACACTCTTATATATAAAAAATTGACTTAAGACTTTTATATACGCATGTGAACCACTGATAATAAATTATTTTAATTTTTTTACCCTCATAATTTACACAGTTATTATATATATATATATATATATATATATATAT
>NC_068990.1:13577405-13582995 GCF_001194135.2 Octopus bimaculoides
CCGGGCGTTGTGAGTGTTCATTGAGCGAAAACACCTAAAGCTCCAAGAGGCTCCGGCAGGGGATGATGGTGAACCCTGATGTACTCTTTCACCACAACTTTCTCTCACTCTTACTTCCTGTTTCTGTTGTGCCTGTAATTCAAAGAGTCAGCCTTGTCACACTTTGTCACGCTGACTATCCCCGAGAACTACGTTAAGGGTACACGTGTCTGTGGAGTGCTCAGCCACTTGCAAGTTAATTTCACGAGCAGGCTGTTCCGTTGATCGGATCAACTGGAACCCTCGACGTGGTAAGCGACGGAGTGACAACAACAACTACATAATTTAACGAATATAAGTTAAAGTGTAAAAAAAGAAATAGTAGATTTGAAAGAAGTTTCTATACAACTAGTTTTTTAACATCGAATTTTTATAGGGACCTATCAGAATAAATTAGTAATCAATGGGGTTCATAGGAAGAAAAGTGATTGAGAACCCCCAATCTGAACAGTACAAATTTCTTTTCTAGAAATCTGTCTTTCTAGCTTTGGAATAGACGACTGGCTGAGCTACTATTTTATTAGTTGTTTAGAAGGAATTAAATTTTTCCGTGACTATAATAAGCGCTATACCATCAACGTTGACTTCTTCATCGTGAAACAAAGGCGATATGATTCTAAGCATTTTGCAGACGTTAACTTCTGTACGTCTGCTCATAAATGGGAAAACGGCATACTTCGAGTGTTTCCGGATAATTTCGGTTTAATCACTGTTTGTCAAATACCTGTGTATATGTGTAAGCGTTTGTGTGAAAGAGAGAGAGGGGGGGGGGCAGTGAGACGTGAGGGAAAAAGAGCGATATGAAAGGCGAAGAGAAAAAAAGGAGGAAAGATTACTTTGATTTGTATGCGTAAATTCTTTTCTACTCTAGACACAAGGCCCGAAATTTGGGGGGAAATTTCTGGATTACTTAATTTATCAACCCCAAAATGGTGAAAGGCAAAGTCGACCTCGACGGCATTTGAACTCAGAACACTAAGGATGTATATATGCGTAAATTTACGTCCCCGTAACTTAGCGGCTCGGCAAAAAAGACCGATAGAATAAGTACTAGGCTTCCAAAGAATAAGTCCTGGGGTCGATTTGCTCGACTAAAGCGGTGCTCCAGCATGGCCACAGCCAAAAGACTGAAACAAGTAAAAGAGTAAAAAAAAAGAGTATATATACATATATATATATATATATAAACAAATAGTAAATGAGTATATGCATATATACGTACAGGTATGTGCATACCGACATCCACCTGTATGTATAGGTGCATATCTGGGTACAGGACATTGCAAACAAAGCGTAGACGAGAAAACACACAAGCCACATAGAGAACATTCTCCTTCATCAGCTACCCCCGTTTTAACACCGGCGTTTCGGTGCGCATATGCCCGTGTGGGTGTGTATGTTACAAGTGTATGTGTGAGTAATGGACAGTAGAATGCGTCACTCTCTGAACGATACCTGTTTTAATATTACCAACCCTTTCCCACTCCATATCAGTTTCATAATTCCCTGCATCACCGCCACAGCAACCGTCTCTCCCGTTCTCTGGTCATTTACCGCCCCACTACCACTTCACTTAGTTATCCACCTCACATCAGTGCATCCTCGTCTTTCTGTGTGGCTGTGTAAATGAGTACGTATCTAAACGTGTATACGTCGTGTAACTGTGTGTGCCTGCGTGTGTATGTGTGTGGGTGTGTCTGCATGTAAATTGATTATACATTGTTTCAACGTCAATTTTTATGGTTCTTATGGTTTGAGCTCTGTGAAGTTTTAACATCAGACTGTTTTTTGATTAAATAAAGTTTTTTTCTGGTTCTTCGTTGATTTGATGGGCTTTGTCTGCACCGTTAACATATCGAATTATATCCAGTATCATTACCCGCCAGACAATAGCTGCTCAAACGTTATAGCTTCCTAATTTAACCTTGCCATATGAAAGCAATAAGAATCGCATATGCCGGGCTATATAAGATTAACTATCTGTCGGTTAGTATTTCGATATGTGTAGCGAATTCCTTATCTTACTGCAATAAATTCGTTTGATCTATGGGTATTCAATATGAAAGTGTATCTGGTCTCCCCGCTTGCTAGAAATAATAACTAAATCTCTTACACTATTCTTATGTAGTATTTTTTTGTAACAAAGGCCAATGAATAATGAATAATAAACAAACTGAAAGAGAAATCTATCTAACAGTTAACTACAATGAATTGCAATTTAATTAACTTGTATATCTCTATATATGTCCGACGTATGAGAGGGAAGATCAGGGAAACCAACGTGTTTTATGAAGTCTACTGAATCAGATATGAAATCAAGGTTAAACGTGTATTTGTTTCAATGGATAGGGAGCATCCATGCGATTAGTAAGAGTTCCAAGAAATAGCAGTCAGTTCTCATTCTACCGACTTTAATCTTTTGGTAAGCAAGCAGACACAACAGTGCTCATCACCCGTTCAAAACCTACAAAATTGGTGAGAGGGAAAGAGATAAGAAGATATTGTCTGACCAGAAATGTGGGCAAAATGCTTGCATCAGAGTGAGTTTGGCTTCATTAACGCAACCAAGATGTTACACCGGGTTACAGATCAATGCTGCCTCCGAAGATTAACGATCTTTCTACTACAGGCACAAGGCCTGAAATTCTGGAGGAGGACCGAGTCGATTACATCGATCCCAGTGTGCAACTGGTACATATTTCATCGACCACGAAAGGATGAAAGGTGAAGACCTCAACAGAATTTTCACCCAAAACGTAAAATATGACCGAAATGGTGCCAAGGATTTTGTCCGGCATGCAAGCAATTTTGCTAGCTCGCTGCCTTTACGAAGATTAATAATGGTTTCAAATTTCGGCACAAGGCCAGCAATTTAAGAAAATTCTGGAGGAGGGGCAAGTCGATTACATGGACCCCAGTACTCAACTGGTAGCTATTTTATCGACAACGAAAAGGTGAAAGGTTAAGTCGACCTCGACAGAATTTGGACTCAGAACGCAAAGATAGACAAAACGCGGCTAAGCATTTTCCCCGGCGTGCTAACGATTCTGCCAGCTCTCCACATTTCCGAAGATTAATTATACTGCATATTATTAGGCAACGCATACCCAGTCTCTCATTAGAAAAATAGAACGATCATAGAAAGAAGATCTTTAAGAATAGGCTTGCTGGTTCAGAACATGCCTGAGAATATACAACATTGGTTTCTTGTCTGTAATATTTACTTCGACCAGGGCGGTAAGCTGGCAGAATCGTTAGCACACCGGGCGAAATGCTTAGCAGATTTTCGTCTGCCGTTACATTCTGAGTTCAAAATCTGCCGAGATCGACTTTGCCTTTCATCCTTTCGGGGTCGATTAAATAAGTACCAGTTATGCCCTGGTGTCGATGTAATCGACTTAATCCCTTTGTCTATCCTTGTTTGTCCCCTCTATGTTTAGCCCCTTGTGGCCAATAAAGAAATAAATATTTACTTCGACTAATTTCATTCGCAATCCGTAAAAAGATTATATATTTTTTATACACACATTTTCCTTGATGCTTGCCAATCGTTTAATGTTTTGCGTCGGGAGTTATTTTGTTTTCTCTTAATTAAAGACTAGCTCCTATTTTATAGAGGGCATTCATGAACTAGACGCGTGGACTAGAGGTTAGATCACAAGATCATGGTTTCGATTCTCAGACCGAGCAGTGTGTTGTGTTCTTGGGCAAAACACTTTATTTCACGTCTCTCCTGTCCACTCAGTCCCCAGTGAGTAATCCTGCGACTGACTGACCTCCGGTTCTGAAGGGATGTAGGGATCTCGGGCACTTGTCTTGGAAACTGGGCAGCCGGTCCAAGATTCAAGACAGTAATATTCAAGACAGTAATATCCATGGGTTCAAGATGATGATACACGAACATACAAATAATAAAATATCACACAAGCTCTGTTGTATATTCACTGATTTAAAATTACATTGAAAACATGTATTCATCTGGATCGTGGACATCTTTTTTTTTTTAAATCGCTTATTTCATAACTTGCGCTGTAATCGCAAAAAATAATTGTAATTTCTTATTAGAAATATAATAAATAACAACTACGACTTCTTGTAAAATCAGCTTTCTGTTCTTTTTTAAATACATTTGGTCCATATCAAATAATTTCATTAAAACCTTTGTGAAATTATTTGAGCATTTCCTGAAAAGTATATGATATTCCAGCCTGTGAGCATTCAGAAAAGAAAAAGCTTATTGCACAACATATAGGAATCAATATAACCCAAAAATTTAATATACTCGACATGTTTTTTCCTATGCAAGACACTCCGACGACTATGTTCACATGAATATGTATATACATCGATGAGGCAGTTATGTTTTTTATATATGTATGAATATGCGCAGATATGTATGCATTATGTGTGTGTGTGTGTGTATAAATATGTATATATGTACATATATGCTTATATATATGCATACTTACATTCATCGATGCATCTACACGTATACATCACACAAACACATACGTAGAAACACACACACAGACTATATATATATATATATATATATATATATATATATATATATATATATATATACACATACACACGCGGAGAGTTGAAGGCACACTCACATATATACACACTGATTTATTATTCTTGAATACGTGTGTATACTTACAAATGTATACACATATGTAAGTCAGCGTGTGTGTATGCTTACATATGTATACACATACGTGCGCATGCGTTGTTGCCAAGAAACACATGAACGCATTTCTGTTGGTTATTTGTGTTGCAGATTTCTACAACGATACATTTGGTTGAATTTAGATTTTCATAAAACTACGATAGTATTACTTTGAAATTGTTTACATGTACCGCAGTCGTAGCCGTGTGGTAAGAAGTCTTCAACTATCACCACACGCAGACTAAAGCCTTATGAGTGGATTTGGTAGACGGAAAGAGAAAGAAGCTCGCCGTATATATTTGTATATGTACGTGTGAGAATGAGTGAGTGTGTGTATGCGTGTGTGTGAGTGTGTGTGTGTTTCTATCTGTGTATGGGAACTACCTTCGCTTGACAATGAGTGCTGGAGTGTTTATATCCCCGTAATTTAGTGGTTCGATAATAGAGACCGAACGAATAAGCACTGGGGTTTAAAACAAAAACTGAGGTGGAATCGCTTGACTAAAATTCTTTAACCATTGTGTTACTGCATCTATTTTGAGACGCTCTGTGTTTCTATCAATTAATTTTAAATATAACAAAGAATTTAGTAAAATCACTTATTTATCATTAACCTAGTGTTAGGAACATCAATTGTGACTAAGATTTGGTGGAAGATTTTAATTCAAAACTTATGAAACAAAACATTTGTACTACAGAGCCAGAACTGGTTATAGCCAGATTGGTATCGAAAGGGGGCGATGCCTCAGCACGCTCTAATCACATGACAGAAATAAGTAAAAGTTATAATGTAAAAGTTAGAAGTAAATCCGGACCAAATATACAAAGTTTATTAATGTTTTGAAAGACATATTGAATACTTTTCAATCATTTTCA
>NC_068990.1:13583534-13584040 GCF_001194135.2 Octopus bimaculoides
TATATATATATATATATATATATATATATATATATATATATATATGTGTGCTGTATGTATGTGTGTGTGTGTGTAAAAGTGTGTGACTATAGAAAAGGTTGAATACATGAATGGAGCACCCATGCAAACACCTAAGCACAGGTTTATGCATGAGTCTCCAAACAAATACGCGCGTACACGTGCACACACATAGATCGATCGATCGATAGATAGATAGATAGATAGATAGATAGATAGATAGATAGATAGATAGAGTGCGCGTGCGAGTGAGATGGAGAGAGAGAGCGAGAGAGAGAGAGAGAGAGAGTGCTAATTTTCATACAATTCTAACTTGATGTTATTCGCTTCTATTTTCTCTTCTGTACATTTTTACTCTCTTTCTATATAACAATCGCTTTTTAGGCTTAATATATGTTATGCATACAGAAATGTGCGCGCACGCATATCTGAGGACATGTAAGTATATGTAGAAATATATAAATATGTATATATATATATATATATAT
>NC_068990.1:13584854-13585177 GCF_001194135.2 Octopus bimaculoides
TATATATATATTTATATATATATATATATATATAGAGAGAGAGAGAGAGAGAGAGAGAGACAGACAGACAGACAGACAGACAGACAGACAGACAGAGATCTGTAGTGTGAATGGTGTATGGGACGTGTGGGGATAGGTGGTGTTGAATGAACGGTTGGTAGTGTTCTGTATTATGTCATGTGTGCATTCAAACAATGATTAGTAACATTACGAAACCGGTATGCTTTTGAATCTCTTTAACAATTCACAATAATGACTTTATTACTTTTATCGTTACCTCAGTTCATCTAATTGTATATATCTATCGTTTATTTTCATAAAAA
>NC_068990.1:13585187-13595044 GCF_001194135.2 Octopus bimaculoides
ATATATATATATATACATAAGACAAAAACAAGTGACTGAAACAAGTAACAATAAAAGAATATGTAAGAGTATGTGTACATGTGTATGTGTGTGTGTGTGTGTGTGTGTGTGTGTGTGTGTGTGTCTCCGTACATCTGTTGATGTCAATTATCATCCATATAATGAACAACATAGCCATGAATATTCATGTGCGATTTGCTTATCCGATAATTTATATTAAGCGTTAGATGAAACCACGTAATTCAACAACTTACAATTATCGATTAGCAATCACGTTCTAGTTGAATAAATTATTGCAACGCCGGTGAACAGAGAGATGTGCTTATAAATCACCATAGTTTTTGTCTTATGAAATTCAAGAGTCAAAGAACAGTTGGTCTGTAAACATTTTTCTCAAACGTTTTACGTCATACATTATAATTCGAGATGTTATATTTACTCCAATCTGACGGTATGTGTATGTATGCATGTTTGTGTGTATGCATGTATAACATCTATACCTGTGTTGATATGTAGTATATATGTGTGTGTCTGCACATATATACACATATATATGTATCTATATGTACACATACATACGAAAGTGTGTATGTATGAATACATATATATATATATACGTGTGTGTCTGTGTGTATGGATATGATATCTATAAATGAGCACATACGTTTACATATCTATACTTATCTTGTGTGTGTGTGTGTGAGCGCGCGTATACATAAATGTGCGTGTGTTCGTATGGATATGATATCTATAAATGAACTCATACTATAAGATATATATAACTTATGTGTGTTTGCGTATGCGAGTGCGCGTGTGCGTTGATATATGTTTGTGCATTTTATCCCAACATGTATCTGTGTGTATGTGTTTGAGTATATAGTGATGTAATATATATGGTAATGTTCAATCTAAAATCTAATCCTGATTACCCTGCGGTGGGGCTTGAACAATTGCAAGACAGCGTATATAATGCGATGCATTGATAGGAATATTATTTGCTGCCATTTTTCTCTCAATCAATACACGTATATATGTTCACTTATTAATCAGCCCAAGACAATCGCCTATTCCATGAAAATGGTCATTTTGAACACTATATGTATCACCCAAAACAAATTTTTTTTTTGTATACCATAATAGTATCTCCACACCTGTTTCTGTTATTACCAATTAATATATTACTTTGCATAACATTTAATAAATTGTGCTTTAGTTAATCATGGGAATTTGGATTTAATATAGGAGATTTTTGTCTGTAAGCAAATTTGTTTCTTGAAACCTAGCCATGCTGGGAACAACCTTAAAAGATTTAATTGGACAAATCGTCTCCAGAACTGATTTTTTAAAAAGGCTTGGTGCTTATTATATCTACTCTTTTGCCGAACTGTTAAGTTACAGGGACATACTTTAACCAAACCACCACCGGTTTTCAAGTGGTAGTAGGGTCAAATAGAAAGACACATGCAGATACATATACAACAATACATATATAGAAAAAAACAAATATACACACATACAAACGCAGACAAACTTATATACGACGGAGTTTCACATACTTTATATCAACCGAATTTACTCAGAAAGCATTAGTCGGCCAGAATCATAGTAGAAAATATATGTGAAAGATACCCAGCAGTTTAACTGAACACAAAACCACGTGTTTGAGTCTGCTACACTAAAAAAATGTGAGGATAAATACATAGCACATTTAAGAAAAACAACCAATTTCGATATATTAGTTGATTATGACCAGCATTTTTTGCTTGCTGCTGCACAATTTTACTGCAGTCACTGCCACGCATTCACCATACGTTTACTATTCTACGTCTTCAGAGTGACCTTAATAGCAGACGATCCAGTTCATTACTTCTGTGAAGTTGTTGGCTTTAGGGACGCCACAACTTTTGATTTTGTTAATGAGGGTTATAATAGTGGAGGCTTTTTGTGGTTACATACATATATCAGATAGTTAAACATTTATATATGTCGACTGTTTTATTCAACAACTCACATCAAACAGTTGATTGAAATTGATTTATACAGACAAAGAACTCTGTCATCGTGCCAGCCTCCAAAATGTAAGAGTTCTAGATTTTCTGGTATGATATTGATTTGTAAACATATAGGCACAATGCCATATTCGAGAGACGAAGAGGTGGCGAGATGGCAAGATTGTTAGCACACCCGTCAAAGTGCTTAGTAGCATTTCTTTTGCTATACGTTCTGAGATCAAATTCCGCTTAGGTTGTTAACTTTACTTTTCATTTTGGGAGAGTCGATAACATAGAGTAACGGTTGAATATGTGACTGATTAGTACGCTCACCACCAAATTTCAGTGTTTGTGCCTTTCGTATAAATAATTCTTTAGAAGGAGAGTTATTGTAAATTATCCTAAGTATAGTTCTCGAATTGGAGGCGCAATGGCCCAGTGGTTAGGGTAGCGGACTCGCTGTCATAGGATCGCAGTTTCGATTCCCAGACCGGGCGTTGTGAGTGTTTATTGAGCGAAAATACCTAACGCTCCACGAGGCTCCGGCAGGGGATGCTGCCGAACCCTGCTGTACTCTTTCACCTCAATTTTC
Source organism: Octopus bimaculoides (assembly GCF_001194135.2). NCBI lineage: Eukaryota > Metazoa > Mollusca > Cephalopoda > Octopoda > Octopodidae > Octopus > Octopus bimaculoides. The sequence goes on from NC_068990.1 coordinate 13,587,771, forward strand.
TCTCACTCTTACTTCCTGTTTCTGTTGTGCCTGTAATTCAAAGGTTCAGCCTTGTCACACTGTGCCACGCTGAATATCCCCGAGAACTACGTTAAGGGTACACGTGTCTTTAGAGTGCTCAGTCACTTGCACGTTAATTTCACGAGCAGGCTGTTCCGTTGATCGGATCAACTGGAATCCTCGATGTCGTAAGCGACGGAGTGCCAACAATAAGTTCTCGAATGGTTTTCTGTATTTTATGAATCCAAGTTGGCTGAAAGGCAAATTTGACAATAGAGGAATGTTCCGAGGCTTGAAATTCAAAAAGAAAACAGAAAGATGTTCGCCAATACAGGGTATGAAATTTTGTCTAGTTCTTCATTTATTCAGCCTCTCTCCAAATCTTCTTCGTTTTTCCCACCCATTAATTGACTATTTAATTATATATCTATATGTGTGCATACATATATATGTAGATAGATAGAGAGAGGATTGGAAAAGAAAGGGCCTTGAGCTCATGATACAAAAAGATAAAGATAGATATTGTAAACTACATGAAAATACTAAAAATAGTATTGATAAAAGCCAAATAAAATATTACTCTGAAAGATCAATATGGGATTTCAAATTTTCTGAAAGCCCATTAACCAACAAATTACGAAGTCAATTTCAATTGCAAACACAACCAAGCTTCGACTAGTGGTTCTCCATTGATACGATTAATATAAAAATTCATTCTGCATTGAAATAAGTGTAATTCATTTAATACTTATTTTAAATACAATATTAAAATATAAGTGGAAACATATTGAATGAATCTCAACTGAAGACCACCTTGTAGATTTTAGTTGTCTGCAACGGTCAAAGATCAAAATTTCTCATTATTAGTTTAATTACCGAAACACTCAAACACTCAAGTTGTTCAACGGGGACATTGTTACTTGCTTTTCAGATATTTATGCACGTTCCAAAAGGAATTAGTTTGAAAAGGAACAAGTAGTATGCATGTATACATACATACATACATACATACATACATACATACATACATACGTAGTTATATATATATATATATATATATATATATATATATATATATACATATATCAGATGTGTGCTTGTGTATGTATGAGTGTATGAGTGTATGCAAGTATAATACATATATTTATGTGTATATATACATATATATATATTATTTTTATTTATTATATTATATTATGTTATGTTAGCCTACGCTATATTACACTATGTATGTTATATTTCTATGTAATGAGAGTTTAATAGATTTCACCTGGTCGCTAATCGTCAGGCTTAACTTGAATACATTAACAACCACTTTGAATACATTAGTAATATCTTCCCAAGTATCGAGTTCTATAAGAAAATATACTTATACTTACACACACATACACATACACACAAAAACACACACACACTAAAATACACATATAGATATTCATATACATACATACACACATATATAAATATATATATACAGCAAGTGAGAGAGATACACAGACAGACAGACAGACAGACAGACGGACAGACGGGCTGACAGACTGATATACAGATAGATAGATAGATAGATAGATAGATAGATAGATAGATAGATAGATAGATATAATACACTTGCAATACACATGTATAAATTTTACAATTCTTCCATTATACGTACACAGGCATACACGCACACATTTGCGTGTATTAACCATGCACACAGACACACACACATATATATTATATATATATGTGTGTGTTTATGTCTGTGTGTATTATATATACACACACATACATTGTTTACACGTGTGCGTGTATGTTTGTGTGTGTATGTATGCATGCATGCATGTACGTATGAATGAATAGTCTCTCAATCGTCAGTCGGGTTTGAATTGTCTTCATACAGAACAAAGTGGAACACATTACTAATACTTTAGTGCTTACATTGGGCGTACAAACACACCATTATTTCTGCTGCAGCATTTGCCAAACCTGAAAGTCATTATGTCTCCCAGTATATTCGCAGAAAAATAAACATTGAAAACCAAGAGCAGAAAAAAAATGAATGAGAGACAAATAAACATGTCAGACAGGCGGTACTACAACTGCTTGGAATGTCAGGTTAACACCCTTGGAATTATAAAGAAGGTATTTTTGCATGCAGAATGAGATGAGAACATACGTACAACTCTTACGAGAGCGCTGACATGAGCGATCACGTCGGCGTCGACATATAACTTGTTTTAGTATATTATTGTCATGTACTACTTTAATTAACCTATTACCTACCAGTGATCTCATATGAGATCACTGAAAAAGTACAAATTTCGTAATTATGTGTCAATATTTACACATATCTAACCTTTTTGCTATATCTACTAAGTATATTTATCTGATATGCAAATGAGGTTTGCTAATTTTTCACCCAATATCTCGCTTATTTATATCTAAAATGTTATTTTGAAATGTTATTTTGATCATTCCAGCGTGTTTCTAAGGCTGTTTTATTCAAGAAATCAAAGCTTCACAAAAAAATTCTAGTTAATAGAATTATGGGAGGTAATGGGTTAATTAGCCATATCATATATTTCGATGGCCATATACTAGAAGCTTTTAAGAAAAATCGCGACAATGTAAATTCCAAGCATCTTTAATATCACTGGAAGATAAATTTCAGACATATGACCCCTTTCACATTTTGGTAGATGATATTGTACGCAACACTGTTCGTGCGACTCAGCCTATAACTGCGGCAGGAAGAAAATGCAGCGCGACGAAGTCTTCTGAGGTGGAAGTAAGCGTTCAAGGTGGAAATGGAACAAACGAGAAATTTAGAGCTTCCGTGTGCTGGACCAAGAAATAAAATATAGTGATACAACACATAATTAAGTGCACATTAAATATCGTGACCAACATGGAAGTACGGTAGTGATGAAGAAAGAACAGGGGAATCAAGAAACCAAAGTGCATGTGCAGTGTGGGAGACAGCTAGACAAAGGAATCTATCATGGAGCATTTTGTTGAGAAGGCAAATATTGTGCTTCATTCAATGTCAGTTAAATATTTTGGATATTTCGTGAAAACATCAATGTATCCAGCCATTACACAATGAAGGAAAACATTTGAAAGTTGTCGAAATATTTGTAGTCAATGAAACCAGCAACTGAAGCAAATTTCTCGTATGTGCGAGTGTGTGTGTGTGTGTGTGTGTGTGTGTGTGTGTGTGTGTGTGTGTGTGTGTGTGTGTGTGTGTGTGTGTGTGTGTGTGTGTGTGTGTACGTACGCGTGCGTGTGTACTCGGTTGTATGGTATCGACTAACTCCCTTTCCTGAAAATTGTCCATTGGCCCTGTGCCAAAAATAAGAACTGAAATTATCGTTAGCGGAATTACTAATCACTAGAGTGACGGAAAAATACTTTGCGGTGTTTCTGCCGACTTTTCATAATCTAGAGTCAAATTTCCCCTACGTCAAATTTGCATTTCATCTTCAGTCGAAATAATGGGGGTGATATCATAACCAGTTTCACTAGAAATCGAGGTCCTTTCGAACAATCCTTGTTTCTTATTGAACAGATTTCTGTATTAACGTCTCGTAGTTACAACGATCTCAATAAGACAGATACCAAGTCTGTTAGTAATGGTATCTACTCCGTCTATGATTACTTGAATCACTTTTGCAAACGCGCTCTACAGTCTTCGCATTTCCCAAGTAAAATTACCGAATTCTTCTACATTCTCCCCTTCTTTGATCACTACATTTATATAAGCAGACACAACTACATCTATGACGATCGCATTCTTTTGACACCTAGTCAAGAATGATACTATCTGGTCGTCTTGCTTGGATTTCATGTTCATTCTGTATAATAAAGTCCCAGAAGACCTTAAACTTATCATTCTCATCCATTTGGTTACATTCTACGCTACCTCTTTTAAATACTCTCTGCTTATTTCAATCCTTTCTTCCACGTTCGTGTCTGCGTCTATATTCATTTATTATTACTTGTTTTGTTGTTAATATTAGTCTGCAGTATTTGCTATTATATTACTATATATTGTTATTGCGTTATTTCACAGCGACTAGAACGTGAAATAAAAGTAGATATAATTAAATTGAATCGAAGACAAATTGAAACTGAGCCTATAATGATGGAAAAGTGAATACAAACAGGATTGAATTTCATTTCGAACGAAATAACTTAATGTTTTTTTTTTCTTTTGAGAAAAGACAACGCTACAATGGCTTCATCTTTCTGTCCACGCATAGTCAGGAGATTAATAATGTTTCCTGACAACACGGTGCCTGTTATTGACAGCTCAATGAACTGCTGTACTTCAAAGTAAAATGCAATACACAGAAACGCAATGAAATATCCATAGCGTATTTACCTACGTCATCAAGCATCGATAAGATGATATCGCAAAACCTCGTTCCTTCAGCCATTTTGAACACTTACGTACATACCTACAGACACGCACAAAAGCCCCCACACAGCCATATCTATCTATCTATCTATCTATCTATCTATCTATCTATCTGTCTGTCTATCTGTCTGTCTATTTATGTGTATGTGTGTGTCAGTGTGTGTGTGTACGTATATTGTATTCAAGTATATATTAACATATACGTCCATGTATATATATATGTATGTGTAGTCATATATAATTAACATATATGTATATATGTACATAAATACACGCGTATATATATATATATATATATGTGTGTGGGTGTGTGTATGTATGTATATATATATCTATGTTTGTGGTATATACATATATATATATATATATGTGTGTGTGTGTGTGTGTGTGTGTGTGTGTGTGTGTGTTTATGTGCTTGCCTGCATATATCTGTGCCTTTGTATCTGCAATTGTGTATGTTTCGTGATAATTTCTCTGATGTGTTTCGTTTATCAACGTATAATCTAGGGCCACCTGACTTAATACCGGTATAGCACATCGCGAGAAAGTTACAGTATATGATTCCTAATTTAAAATATCATTATACTTACCTGGTTTTAGTTTTTGTCAATCCGGAAAATATTTAGTTATTATACAAAAGATCTGGAAAACTACATATACGCCATCCCCGTAATTATGTATTATAATATTTCAGATATGAAGAAGAAAAAAAAAATCAATATTCATAATTGTGATTTTTCTCTTATATTATATATTACCGTGTCTTCTCTATTTAGTTAAGTCTCCATATCCTCGCATGCTATACACGGATGTTAATATAAGTTCGTGTCTCAGCAGTTATGACGTTACGCGGATGTGTTTTTTTGCGAATGTGTGAATATTTATTTGGTTGTTTGTATGTGTGTTAGAATATGTGTGTATCTGTGTGCGTGCGTATGGGTGCGTGTAAATTTGTGTCTTTGTACTTAAGTGTCTCGGGAGTGGTTCTGAATGAATAACATCTACGTAACCAATTAATTAATTACTCTGAGGATTACAGCAAAAGCATTACTTTAGTCTTCTTAACAATGAATCATTAATCTCAATTCGAACAATACATAGCACACACACACACACACACACACACACACACATATATATATTTATACATACAGACACACACATATGTATATATGTATATATACACACACACACACACACACACATATATATATATATATATAATACTATATATATATATATAATATTATAGATATAGTATATGTATATGTATGAATATATATATATGTATAATCTATACATATATACATATACATATATATGCATACATATATATTACACATACCTCATCCATAGATATATATGTATTTATCCATCATAATAAAATCGCTGTGTATTGTATCAGTTATGCAAAACGTATTTTTTCGTTTTCTCGTGTTGTGCTTTTCTATACCTAATTGGAAGCGTCTACATTTCTTTCCATTCCGTTTAATTAGTTCTGTAAGTGGAGTAATTCTCTTTTGTCACTCCTCTTCTCTACGTTTATAACCAATATTTTACTCTCTCATTCTTCCCTCTTTCAAATCTCAGACTCTCAGTTTCTTTCTTTGGAAACGTAGAATCTCTTTAACATTTGTTTTATTCTTTGTAAGATACATTTCTCTTTTGTTTGTAGCATCTGAAATCTCCAAGGATTAAAGATACAACACTGAAGTAAATATTCTGATTTCAGAACAGAGAAAAACTTAATTGTTTGTGTGAATTAACGGATTTCTGTCAGAATAAACAGCTGAAATGGTTGATTAACCACGATGTATAACGTCAACACTGAATTGTCGACGCTTAAACTATTTTATGTTTCAGCTCGAATATGTTAAGCAATAGACAAATGTGATAAAACGTATGCCTATATAAAATCACTTTTGGTACAAGAAAAAAACATATACGCGGATATCTCTGCATGTTTGTGTTAAACTCAAGCAGCTATCAATTTTTCCCACAAAATTCATCTAGGGTTTCCAATTTTAAAAAAGGCATTATTATTATCATTATTATTATTATTGTTGTTGCTGTTGTTGTTGTTATTATTATTAATCTTCTTGCATCATAAATCAATATTCGAAGCTTTTATTGGTTACATAGTTTCAGCTGAAAAATTGTTCATACATGAAACCTGCGGGTTTATATTTTATGTGCGACTTTAAATAGCAGCAGATAAGGTTTCATTTCTATAATGTATACCCTATTGTGTGATTAACGCTTAAAGAGAGTTTAAAATTTTAAAATTTGTTTTTGAAAACTGCATGAACAAATTTATATTTATATCACCTATCCCACATACATACACACACACTATCTCTCTCTCTCTCTTTCTCTCCTTCTTGTGTGTATGCGTGTCCTTATATACAATATCTGATTTCCTGACAATAAGGTAGGGCAGCTGCTGTGATGATGGTATTTTAAAGCAGAAACACATGTCCGCAACTTTCCGTTTGTCTCCAGAAAATCAGACTTCTCCCTTAATGCCATATCAGTTGTAGAGAATACTTAACCTTCATATTATTTCCCTCACCCCCACCTATTTTTTTTTTTTGTCCTTGTTGCAAGCGGTTGATTGCGTTACCTTCCCTGGAAGTTGACCTGATTTCAATAAATCAGGAATCTCTCTTTTACGGTACCTAACAAAACCTAATTTCTCTTTCTTTCACAAATAAATTCCATGAGTCGCTGTGAGTTATTTCTCTTACTTCGTCTTCGTTTCATTTACGTGCACACAAATACACCCGAACACGCATACACATACACAATCATATATATAAATACACAAACACACACACACACACACACACACACACACACACACACACACACA
>NC_068990.1:13595054-13598070 GCF_001194135.2 Octopus bimaculoides
CACACACACACACACACATACACACACATATATACATAGATATATACACATTCGTATCTATGTATGAACGTAGACATAAACATATGTGTATATACTATTATATTCATATTTCTACCTTTTCTTTATTATCACGTCTCCCTTGTCGACATTGTGATTCGAATCCTAGATTTAGAATTCAAAACAAATTATAGACATCTGACTTCATTGATTAGAATTTATCCCATAATGAGATTTAGTAATTTGCCCAACAAGATAAGTGCATCTATGAATTACAAACACATCAGTTATACATGTGTACGCCCACTCTCAAACCAACATATCCTAGACCCTCACGTTTGAGAGCCTCAACTGCCTTCTTAAATTCAAATGACTTCACTTACACACACACTTCCATTTTGACACTTTCATACTTTAATGATTTTGATTTTCAATTTACAGAGACTGGCACGTTTCTGACCTCGTTGTCAATACAATTCAGTTTCATTTCCTATTATTTTAACAATAAAAATTTCCTTTACATATTTACATATTTACATATTTCATTTACATGCACATATTCACAAATATATTGTCCGCACTCTTAAGTATCTATTTCAAAGTTGATTTCTGAAAATAAAATTCAACTTAAAATTTCTAATTGGCCTCACGATTTGCATATCAGTAAACACGCATAACACACACGCATTCATATACTCGTGCAGTCATGAACACAAATAGACCCAGATCTATTAACTGGTTTCCATAAGCATGCACACTTATATATATATATATATATATATATATGGCAATAACTCCACTGCACAACTGATTTGATTATAGCAGTAGTTTCCAACCTGGGTTCAGCGGACCCCTGGTGGTCCACAAAGGCAGTACTGGGGTCCGTGAACTAAATTCAGAATTTCATATATAAATCTATACATTATTTACGTTATTTACATTTGTCGGATATTTGTCCTCATCTTGTTTGTTGTTAACACAACGTTTCGGCTGATATACCCTCCAGCCTTCGTCAGGTGTCTTGGGGAAATGTCGAACCTGGGTTCTCATTCCTAACGATGTTACTATTATTAATAATAGTAATAATAATAATAATCATAATAATATAATAAAAGTAACATCGATAGGAATGAGAACCCAGGTTCGAAATTTCCCCAAGACTCCTGACGAAGGCTGGAGGGTATATCAGCCGAAACGTTGTGTTAACAACAAACAAGATGAGGACAAATATCCGACAAATGTAAATAATGTAAATAATGTAAATAATTCCTCATCTCTTAAATATAGAACTATAAATATATACATAAGGATAAACATATTAAAAGGGATCCGTGGGAAAACTTATTTAAGTTAAGGGGTTGGTAACAACTGGTTTATAGTGATCAAATGTATGTGCTTCACATTAGCTCACTCTCTCAATTAAATCGATGTAGCCTGGACAGATGCAGAGTGCGCCACCAGGTATCAGATGTCGAAGTGAGGGAAGAACAACGTGAGATAAAGTGTTTTGTCCAAGAACACCTACGCTCGGCATAATTCAGGAATTGAACCTACGATCTTTCGATCGTGAGAGCAACACCCTGATCACTAGGACATGCGCCTTACCCCATTCCCCCAACACAACTGAGTAATTTAAAGACTCAAATTTTCCGTTCCAAGTAAGTCACACATAACCCAAGTAAACTGATCTGAAATATCTCTCCAATTCGAGAAACGTTAAAATCTCGCCTTACTATCTCGTAACATCTCCGGTTTACCAATGCCTTTTTTCTGGTTTTTTTTTGTTTTTTTTATTTGTCACACAGAGCATTTCTAACCGTTATGAAACCAATTGTTTCTTTGAGGCATTGAACAGTCCACTTACTTCAGTAATGTTCTTACACTACAAATTAACCAGAATTTTGTTTTCTCTAGCTCACAGATATTAATACCAAGATTAACTAATCCACTGTCTTATATGTACCAAGTACACATTATAAACTGTTCTTTTATGCAGTTTCGAAACATTATGGAATCAATTTAGATTCTAATGTATTCTTGTTTCTAAGTAAAACGGCAACTCAAGACATCTCTTGGCGTCTTCTAACAGCATCATTCAATTAATGTTCCACACTTCCCTAAAGTTGTCAAACTTGGACTGAAACACGAATTTGTAACTGGAAATTACTATTTATTCGTTTTCTTCATTGTAATTACATAAATATATCAAATAATACTATTCGACGTGTTACTAATAATAGATCAATCGAATAGACTCTCCTAGAAAGGAAGGATTCCCAGTTTCATTACATAAATGCAATTTAGTTCATTAATAGATAAGGACGGACACCATTCTATCGGCTGCACTGACGGACGTCAGCAGACTAGAATGGACCACGATTATATTTCCCTCGCTTTTACATACAAACATATATCCATGCATGCATACATATGTATACACTTTAACATAGGCGCACGCACACACACACACACACACACACACACACACACACACACACACACACACACACACACACACACACACACACACACACACACACACACACACACACACACAGCACATACATGCACATATATATATATGCATGTATGTATATATATATAAATGTACATATATATAAATATATATGTATATGTATATGTATATGTGTATACATAACTATCTCTCTCGCTTGCTCGCTCTCTTTCTCTCTCTCTGCATAAATGCATGTAGTGCATATACAAATAGATATATGCACGCATTTTTTATTCTATAGTTCACTTTCTTTTATTCCTGTGCTAAGAAATAATAAGTATGCATACAAGAAGTGTATATGAGTTCACTTATAGACATGTATTTCATTTATTTTTATTATACTATCTTTTCCAAGGTCTCTAGCAGAAAGTATGTAAGAAGTATATATATACACACACACCCAACATATATTGATATAAATGGTGAAGATAGTAAGAATATTAGCAAGAACCATATATGCGTATATATATATATATATATATATATATATATATATATATATAT
>NC_068990.1:13598080-13599039 GCF_001194135.2 Octopus bimaculoides
TATGCGTATATATATATATATATATATATATATAATGCGCGAATAAATAAATAGTCTGTGTATATATGTAAAACAATATACATGGTGTCCACAAAATCTGAGTACATGAGGATTAACACATACTTTAAGAAATTATCATTTCTTATATTTAATTGTTTATGTTATGATTTTATTTACTCCATGTAGCCAGACTTTGTGGACACCCTGTACATTATCTAGTAAGCTGGTATATGGAAGAATATGTAAATCGGGCTAGTAATCCTTACTAACTTATTTTTTGTAGTTGTTTCAAAAAAGCACATAAAAACTAGACGCTAATGAATAACTTTAAATATATGTTCGTTCGTTTCTAGAATGGGGCGAATTGTTTTGTCACTAGAGAAGGGGTACAATTTAGATCCTTAAAAGAGGCAAGAAAACAGTTGATAAGAAATTGTCAGCCTTCACTATTTTATCACTTTATTATTTTCAACAGGTTAAATTTATTCTTCATTTTATACTTTAGTCTATTTAGAACTGTCTTCCTTATAGACAGAATAAAATTTATAGTTAACCTGACCAATTTCTTTTTTCTTTTTTGTCTATTTATGTATTTTGCATTTGATCGTAATTGTAATTTGTCTGTCACTATATTTTTGGCTTATTGGAGGCGCAATGGCCCAGTGGTTAGGGTAGCGGACTCGCGGTCATAGGATCGCGGTTTCGTTTCCCCGACCGGGCGTTGTGAGTGTTTATTGAGCGAAAATACCTAAAGCTCCACGAGGGTCCGGCAGGGGATGGTGGCGAACCTTGCTGTACTCTTTCACCAGAACTTTCTCTCACTCTTTCTTCCTGTCTCTTTTGTGCCTGTAATTCAAAGGGCCAGCCTTGTCACACTGTGTCACGCTGAATATCCCCGAGAACTACGTTAAGGGTACACGTGTCTGTGGAGTGCTCAGCCACTTGCACGTTAATTTCAC
>NC_068990.1:13599262-13602808 GCF_001194135.2 Octopus bimaculoides
TTTATGATCCGGATTACACGACACCTCACCAATATACTAGAGCTGTAAAAAATGTATTGAAACAAATGTAGAGATTTTAAATATAGAATGTTATTGATTGCACTTTCTAAGCTTAAACTATTTATATAAACCCGATGGATACTATGACATTCCTGATGTATAGCCAATAGAAGGACCATTTCCAATGTATCGGGTAGCCAATAACTGTAGACGAACTTTGCATAGCATAGCATTCTACAAGATTTTTACTCAAAATTCTTTAACACACACACACACACACACACACACACACACACATACGCGCACTCACACACAAACACACATATGTATATGTATATATATATGCATATACATATACATATACATATATATACACATAAGTATATACAGATATATATTTGTATGCATATATGTACGTATGCATGTATGTATGTATATATGCATGTATGTATATATGCATGTATGTATATATGTGTTGCATAACCACAGTTATAACACCTAAAATGCAAACACAGTTTCCAGTTTCTTGATTTCAATCAACAGGATCATAATCTATATAACTATAAAGCTAGGCAAACTCTCGTATAGAATAGAATGGTTCGCTTTATCTTTGCTGATCGAAAACTGTCATCACAGCGCCACAAATAGAATAAAAATGGAAGACATCATATTAAATAGCTTTGATCATTGGGGCATTAACGTAAGCCAGATCGCATTGTTCAGAAGCCAAATTAAAACGATCCATTTGATGAAGATTAACTTTATTACGATAACTCAACTTTTTAAACCACACTTCTGCAATGTAAAGAATTCTCCAGCTGCTATGTAAGTAATTAATTCTCTTCATGACTGTACACCGGCGAAAAATATATTCTGTTATCAGTATTGATTATATAAATTTCTTTAGATAAGCAGTTATTACTGGAAAATGTAGTTATTCACAAATAACCTTCGTCGCATTTCCAACCTGGTTGCTGAATGAGATTTTAATAGAAATTAACATCTCATCTAGCAGCTAGATAATGTGTTAATAATGACCATTGATCAACTACACTTTATGGCTCAGGTTCTTTTAGTAATTTATTTACTTATTTTTACTTTGTCAGACTATCTCCATTTAGTTTGTCTCACCAACGGAATCAGTAATAACATCCTGTTTTGTTTGGTGGTTTCATGCTGTTCTCGTCTTCTACAAGTCCTCAGAAAATTCTTTCTCTACCACCATGAAAGAGTGTATAAGAGAGCGTGGTGTGTGTGCGTATGCGTGTGCGTGTGTGTGTGTGTGTGTGTGTGTGTGTGTGTGTGTGTGTTTGCGAGAGTGGTGCGTGCATATGTGTGTATAATACAAACATGAGTATCTCGACTACATACTTACACACATACATACAAACATTACAGACAAACACATAGGACATAACTACCGATACACATACTCACATACATATACACGCACATGAATGCATATATATAAATATATATATATATATATATATATAAATATATAAATATATATATATATAAATATATATAGAAATGAATATATACAATTGTCAATTCAAATTTAATAACATAATTTTATATTCCTAATATAATATAATAAATATTCTTTTCGACTCTAGGTACAAGGCCCGAGATTTTGAGAGAGGGGGCCAGTTGATTAGATCGACTCCAGTACACAACTGGTACTTAATTTATCGACCCCGAAATGATGAAAGGCAAAGTTGACCTCGTCGGAATTTGAACTCTGAACATAAAGACAGACGAAATACTGCTAAGCATTTCGCCCGTCGTGCTAACGATTCTGCAAGCTCGCCGCCTCAATAAATGATATTTATTTGTCTCACAGCTCTCTCTCTCTCTCTCTCTCTCTCTCTCTCTCTCTCTCTCTATCAAAGGATGTAAGGCTAGAAATGAACAGTGGCGCTGTCTCAGGTGAACAAGAAGCGATTGTCTTGGGCAAAAGAACATGAAGATCGGACTGATGAATGATTGGGCTTAAAGCTGTTTGATCCGATGAAAATAAGTTTGAGGTAGGTTCTCCATATTAGTTTCCATTAATTTATTAGGCATAATTGAATTCGTTATGCTTGTATGCATTTTTTATTGGATACCAAAAATGATAAGTAAAACTTGTGTTTCTTCTCAGATCTTTGGAACCCCTGGAGCTGTTTATGTTCGTCGAAGGATTGGGGGAAGCTTAAGATCCTAGATATATTGTCGCAACAATCAAATTTGGAAGTGGCTACGTTTTGGTTTTGGGTTGCATGTCATCTTCAGGCCCAGGAATGTCGTACACTTGTGAGGGCAGAATGAATTCCAACACTTACACCAGCATGTTTGATCAAGTTTATTAATCTTCCTTAGGTAAAATTTTCATTGATAACATACCAGATGGTGTAATCTTCCAACAAGACAATGCTCCATACCACACATCCAGAATCTCAACGGGGTGGTTTGAGGAGAAAGGAGTGAGGCTGATGGAATGGCCCCCTCAATTTTCAGACCTCAACCCCATTGAACATTTGTAGTCACACTTGGGCACAAGAGCCAGGGTGCACAAATATTCTTCAAAAAGTGAATTAACAGCTAAAATTCATGAAGAGTGGCAGAAAATTAAGCCAACCATTTTTGCCAGCTTAGTATCAAGCAAACAGAAACGTATACAAGCGGTGATAAAAGCGAAAGGAGGACACATAAAATATTAATTATTGATAGAATATACTCAAAAATGCTTATTATCATTTCAATTATGATATAAATGAGTTTCAATCATATTCTCTACTTTTTCATACCTGCCCCGTAATTTTGGCCAAGGCTGTATATATAAGACAAATATGTTACAAGGTTGTCCAGGTATCAGTGTCGTACGGCTGTTTCAAGCGGATCCATTTAGTTGATCAATGCAAACATTACATCAATGTGAAATAAACCATACTCCTGGGGAGCATACGACCATACAAATTTCCGAAATACAAGCTACTCCATTAAAAGTTTTTGGCAAATTTTTCATCAGTACTAGAGATAAAAATAATTACACTACTTCTTTTTGCTAATGAAATTTAGGGAAGAAAAACCTATAAAGCCTATTATAATTTAGAGTGGCAGAAGAAATTAATGGGGTTCAAGAAACAGGAATATTGATATAGCTACATTATCACATTCAAAACCTTATCACATTCAAAAAACCCAATGCAGCAAGTAGTCTACATCTCCTTAGAATTAAAACCATTGGGAATTGACAGTTAAGTTCTTGCCGTTGGTGAAAAATTAATTAATGTCAGATACACTTCCCTCCCCCTATTTTACTATGACCATAAAATCAGCCGCATCTAAATTAAAGAATATGTCTGAGAAAATGCTAGCAAGATAATGATAAATTGAGACGAGGAAATAACCAGAAAGAGGAAGAACAGGGGTCCCTTATCATACTATGATTATCAACTAAAATGGCCCAGAATGGGAGACAAAAGATGTTACGATGGGATCTAAGTGTGAGATCAATTTGTCACCTTTATTGTTTCTATTTTAGGCCCACACACACACGCA
>NC_068990.1:13602818-13609934 GCF_001194135.2 Octopus bimaculoides
CACACACATATATATATATATATATATATATATATATATACATATACGACGGGCCACTTTCAGTTTCCGACTAGCAAGTACACTGACAAGGTTTTGTTCGACCCGAGGCTATAGTAGAAGACACTTTCCCAAGGCTCCACACAGTGGGACTGAAACCAGGAGCATGTGACTGGAAAGTAAGCTTCTTACCACACAATCATGCGTCTGTGTGATTTTGATTGTGTATGGCCACATTTTTGGCTCATGCACCTTTCTGACTGATTGAAAGTTTCGATAACAACTCATATTATACTTTACTTGCTCTTTCTTGCCACTGTGACATTGATTCTGTTAAAGTTTGCTGATTGATTCTGTTTGAAAGTCTTCTTGTACCCGGTGGAATACACCGTCCATAGATTTATTAATTTATTTATGCTCCTTTAAACGTACGAATAGTTTGTAGAAGTTATGAATTAATATATTGCAGACCATCTCGATACCTTTATTGATTATTCCATATGCCTATTCCTAGTGAACTACATCTTTCCATTCTGCTTAATACGTTCTTTAATTCATTGTGGTTTGGTTCAACGGTATTAGCCATGTAGATGTAATTTAATATCATCGACCAGAATTCGAAACCAGAGCTTAATTTATACTTCCCGGGAATATCTATTATACTATATCTTTTTAGCTTATAATGTAGAAACAATGATAAGTGGATTAATCGATTAGCCTGACATTCCTCAAAAGATTAAAGACCTTTGACAATTTTATGCCAGAGTTGCCAAAACCAGAGCAAATGAACTGCGAGGAAATAATTAAGCTATTGATTTATACACTGTCAGTCATACACATACACACACACATACGCGCGCGCGCACACACAAATACACACATACACACACACATATATATATACATACATAAAAACAAAAATAACGTTGATCACCAAGATAATTATCACAAGTATATTGATCCGTGATATATGTCTTCGTTGTTAACGATAATTTCAATCAATATATTAAAATATATTTCGTTGTTAGCTAATACGATTTTAATCTACAACATCGATCATAATGAGCAGAATGATATCTTTTAATGAAGAGAAGGTCAATCTAGAGGAATATGGCCTCTTTAAATTACAGCCAGTACAATGATGTTTTCGAAAGTGCTGTAACAGCTTGGTAAAATCTATGCCTCGCCAGTGCTCTTTGGAATGGAGCACATTGAATAGCTATCATGTAGATTGAATGGGAAATCTTAAATACTAATTTCGAAGCTGTACTTGCTTATCAAAAGACTTGATTGTGTTTTAAACTGAAAGAATTACATTATGGAAAGTTCATCTGAGCCATGGCATTTAAAATACGCGCATACTGTTATATTTATTTTCGTTGTGTTTGGACTTGTGTCAGTGACAATCTACCATGACATTAATTGGCGCTTTATTATTATGAGTAACAACAAGATATAAAATTAAAATGGATGAAATGTTATATGTATGCATTAAATGTCTATCGTACCTCTTTCCACTATGCAGATACTTAAATATTAAAGTGCATTCAGAAGGTGTAGTGCATTAGTCCAAAGGAATCAAGATAATATTGGGAGCCATTCAAAAGAGTGCATACATAATAATGCATTGAAGAAAACACTTCAATATCTTGAAGTTGTCAGGCTACTGCGTTTTATCTGACTATTATTCTATCAAACTGTTTGCAGCAGTATCAATAACTTTAACATTACACAAACACGATTTCACTGATAGTTTCCTATAGATTATCAGAAAGCAACAAATGCCTGTAATTTCTCTTGAATTCTCATCTCTATAGACAGATAATGACCAACCCTTATTGTATGGTCGGTGACTACGAACCATTATTTCTGCAGGTATTGCACGTCTAGAAACCAATATCGTTATAAACAAAATTTTAAATAGAAGAGAGTAATCAATAAAATGCATTTCGAGAAATATAAATTATAATTGAATCATTCATTGATCCCTCGTGATTTTACAATATAATAAACTTTGTAGGCGCTTTCGGCATCGGAAACATGACTCAAAGAATAACTGAGTATCGGTGTTGATTTTCCTTCAGGAGCAGTATCTCTTTCAAACTGATGAATTGATAAAGTCAGATCAAAGTGTTCTGCCCAGAAATACAACAAAACACTTTCAGCAGAAATGAAAGCAACATCATCATCATGATTTCATACACACAGAATATAAAATAAACATAAGCAGAGTCTTGATAATTTTTGACTGAAATATGAAGTTTTACTGGTCATGCATTCTCTAAGATTATGAGTGGCAAAAGTTAATCAAAGTAACTTAATTATTGTCGCAATTTCTGAAAAATAGTTACGTTGAATAAAAGTTCCCAACAATTCGGTCAGTGTCGAATATTTTTGTCTCCAAACTACCAGCTCTTTGCAGATGTTTACCATACTCTTCACGTCTGCTTAACACGCAGAAGATTGAGAGTTAGAGACTCGCCGGAACCTCTCCTCATTTTAGGCGCAGGGGTGGTTGTGTAGTAAGAAGCTTGCTTCCTAACCATATGGTTCCGGTCTCAGTTCCACTGGTTAACACGTTGGGCAAGTGTCTTCTACTATAGCTTCATGCCGACCAAAGCCTTGTAAATGGATTTGGTAGACGGAAACTGAAAGAAGCCCTTCGTATATATATATAAATTTATATATATATATATATATATATATATGTAAGTATGCATGTACGTATGTATGTAAGTATGTATGTATGTATGTAGTGGTTCTCCCCTATTCATCAATTTTTGTGATGGCTGAAACGAAGGGACAGCGTGCTTCCGTGAAATTGTTTTCTGGTGACGAAATCGGTAACCGAAATAGCTTTCATACTTCAAACAGCTTACAAGGTTGCTGCCTTGAGCAAAACACAGGTTTACGGGTAGTTTTCATGCTTCAGGAATGGTCACTTGTCACTTGAAGACTGACTTCGTTCTGGGTGATCATCGACCTCTCGGACGAATGAAACTATCACGAAAATTCATGAACTGATCTTGGAGAACCGTCACTGAACAATTGACGAACTTGTTGATATGACTGGCGTGTTCTGGAGCTTCTCTCAACGAATTTTGAGCGAGGAATTGCGATTGAAAAGAGATGCAGCAAAATTTGTGCCTCGCTTGCTCAGGGAAAATCGAAAACAGTCACGACTGAATGCGTTTCGTGAACTGAAAGAAGAGTTGGAAGTTGATCCGGACCGTCTTGCGAAGGTCATCCCTAGTGATCAAAGCTGGTGCCCTGTAATTTGCCGCTGTGGAAAAGGTAAAGGAAAAAAAAACGATGGCTTTAAAAGGCATCACTTCGCAAGAGTTACAGCTCTGCTTCGAACAGTGGAAATGATGCGTTTGGACCGATGCATTGCTTCAAATGGAGAATACTTTGGATGCGATAAAAGTGTGAACATGTAAAACTAAGTGAATAAAGTAGCAATGAAAAATGTCAGGTTCTTTTGGGTACACTTGGTATGTCGACTTGAAAAACATGTATAAACTGTTTTATATGAACCACCTAGTTCCATACAAGTCACATCCATGAATTTAAATTTAAAATTTCCCCTCAATTTCAATTGAATTTACTTGAAGAACATCATTAAATAAATAATTGCTACGGACGTGAAATATAAACGGCTAAAAATATAAAAGCCTAACTCCGTTTCAGGAGTTGAATACCTCTTTGAGCAACATTTGTGAAACTAATAAATTTTGTTTGTTTGCTGTTGATTTTCAAACTTGCTTTAATCATAATGAAAGAGCTGTAACCATTATGTTTATCTGTTGTTTTTTTTTTTAATTTTCTTTTTCCAGGCATAGTTACCTTCCTTCCTCAAATAATACAGTGTAATTGCTTTCGAAGAGATTTGGTGGCTTCTTTTTAAATATCAAATGACTTACAAGTGTTGATCCTGCGTGATGATGAAAGATATCTTTCGTGGAAAACGTTTGAACCCTAACCATCCTGAATTTTTTTTCCGATCTTAGTTTCTTTCTTTTGTAAGAGAATATAATGAGATTGGTTGCGAGGACTCGGGGAGATTTGGTTGCTATATCCAAATTTAAAATCATGTAGGTGGCCCCCATACTGAGTCAGGAATGCTGATCATATGATTTATGTCAAAGGAAATCAATCATTAAACCCTGGTAATATTTTTGATATTTTTCTCAAACATTGTTTTCTTCCTTTTTTTAAGAACGTACAGTATGTTTGGTTACTGAGACATTTGAATGCCATTTCTAGATTGAAAGTTACCACTTAACGAGTTCCCTCGTTGACGCGTATATTTCTATATAGGGACAGAATCCTTGTTTTAGGGCAGTAGCAATAAATTAAAGCTATACGAGGGACTGCTGAAAAGTTCCTGACTTCGGGTAAAAGAAAATACCAGTGGATCAGTTAATTATGATTTTATTCAACATATTCCTCTCTCAGATTCACACACTTATTGCAGTGGACTTTCGACTTTTCTAAACCTTGTAGAACTCGGAAGGTTGGGCCTCCAGCTAGGCCTTTCACGACACCCTTAAAGCCAGGAATTTGTCAGCACCACCTCGTACATGTTAATAGCAGTATTCATTTTAGTGACTTGCATTATTAACCGAGATGTTTGCCAATTCTTTCGTGAAATGTCTTCCTGTTGCAGCGTAAACAATCTACTTTTTATTTAAAAATCCAAATTCACTTAACCGTGTATGTCGTTAGCTTGAAAAATAAAAACGCCAATATTTGATCACTCGATCTGTTGGAACATCCTTCTAATCACACCATATCTCTTAAAGAAATAGAAAGATATATTAGATAACGCAGTCCGTGTTGTACAGGGTCAGATTAGTCGGAGACGGTTGGAACGTATTTGGTCAAAGTTTAGCTTAATCAGGGATGACAACGAGGACAACAGCAAATGGATATCTGAGAAGAATTAATAGATGTTTTAGCTATATCTCATGTATCCAAGTAACCAGTTTACGATTAGGTTAAAGAGCTAATAGAAGAATTAGATGTTACATTGATTCCAGACGACAAATGAAAAGAGATTTTGTTATTGCAAAACATGCTCCTTTCTCGATTGCACTTTTGGCATTCTATTCCATCTTTTATATTTTTTAGACAATGTATTGGATAAATTTACCCAATATAACGTTAATTTATCCTTTTTATTTTCAGGATGTAAGCTAGGAAGTGTGTTGAATTCTCTATCAAGTTAAGCGTATGATCAATACATCCGTTCGCATTACATATTTAGTTGTTATTATTATTATTTTTATTGATCACAAAGGAATGGAAATTTATATCGTTTTTCTCGGTCGAGCGGAGAAGAATGTGTGGCAAAATTGAAAGTACGAAGTTGGAACAAAAAGAAAAAAAGAAAAAAAAAGAGAAAAAGAAAGAAAATTGGCCCCGGACTTTTACATTGAATGGTATTTTGTTGTATGCGCAAATAATTCTAGCGATCTCCTTGCTCTTAATGAAACGATAGTCTTTCTCTCGGAAAGTCATCATACAGTCGCACCTACACGCTAGTACACATGCACATGCACAAACCACACACACACACACACACACACACACACACACACACACACACACACACACACACACACACACATATATATATATATATATATATATATATATATATATATATGCAACGGGCTTCTTTCAGTTTCTGTCTACCAAATCTACTCACAAGGCGCTGATCGGCCCGAAGCTATAGTAGAAGACACTTGCCTAGGGAGTGAACCCAAACCATATAAGTGAACCCGGAACCGCGCGCGCGCGCAGCATACACACACATACACAGATATATGTATGTATATACATACATATATATATATATATATATACAGAAAATTATTTTTTGAGAACAATGGATCTTGAAACAGATAAAGCTATAAATAACAGCATGAAAATATTTGGAGAAAAATGTGATTTGGACAGAAAATGCCGAAGGCTGCTCTCAACAATATGTATGTATTTATGTATATATATATATATATGTAGGGATGTATGTATTGTGTTGGGTCCTCAATTCGTAAGGACACTATCGTGATATACAGCATACGTCGGCCAGTTTTCGATCTAATGATGCTTATTGCTCTCTGAGTTTGACTCCAATCAGAATTAGAAAAAGACACAGAAACAATAATTGACTACAATATAAGAAACGTATTTTATTTATCGACTCAGATTAAAAACAATACTAGAAGTGTGTCCTGTAGATTATGCTGCAAAGAACATAGATCAGTATTACATCAATTCTCAGCATTGAGTTTTTTTCATCATGAATAGGAAACTGGCGAACTCGGCAGGAGTGAGGTTTAAACACATTCCACAATATATTTTTCTGACACTATATTGAGTCTGCCATTCATTGAATATTACACACACACATACGCACACACACAGACAAACACACACACACACACACACACACACATAGATAGATAGATAGATAGATAGATAGATAGATAGATAGATAGATAGATAGATAGATAGATAGACATACATATGTATATATGTATATATTTTTTAAGGGTAAAATACATACATACATTTAGAGAGAGAGAGAGAGAGAGAGAGAGAGAGAGAGAGAGAGAGAGAGAGAGAGAGATAGAGATAAAGAAAGAGAGTCATACATTTGATTTGGGCGAGTTTTGAAGTGACTAATATAATGATATGTGTATAGAGAGCAGATGTCTGGTATAATTTGCAAGCTGCAAACATCGCCTTGGTAGTTTAACTTTGTAGTTATCATATTTGAGAATAATTATCAACATATGACAGATATAAAAAGTAAAACATTAAATACATTAAACTTGTAATTATTTGCAAGCTTTTTGAACTTTTAAAACGTAAACTAATTTTAGAGAATTCTTCGCTATATTTGAGAAGCAAATAAAAAATATTGATATGTTGGCAGCAGAGGAATTTGAGCATCGATATGAATTCGATAGTTTGCGCGCGAAAACATCTCGTGTAAATCACTCATCATAAGCGCCTAACTCATCATAGAAGTCAAGCTAAAACACAAGTATAGATTAAGATAATCCTTATAAAGTGGTAAGCATTCAGCAGAGCGGAAGTAAAGTCTAA
>NC_068990.1:13611033-13614230 GCF_001194135.2 Octopus bimaculoides
ATATATATGTATACATATATATGTATACACAAAGACACACACACACATATATATGTATATACATATATACATATGGGAGACATACATACATACATACAAACATAGAGAGACAACGAGAAGGGCGGAAAGAGAGAGATTTGCATATACGTAAGAATAAGAAAAGCAGTTAACTATGTAAAGCATCGTAAGTTAATTACGTTGGTTAAATTATAATGAGAATATTTTAAATCATAAACGCGGTAAACTAGCGGAATCGCTAAGCACGCCCCGTAAAGTGCATAACGTTTTGAGTTCAAATTTGGAGGCTCTGAAGTGATGGAAGATTTTAGCTTCTTAGATTCTGCTTTTTCTGATGGCATCGTTGATTTTGCAGGTTCTGATATCACAGGAGATTTTGACTTTTCAAACTCTGCTTTTTCTGAGTTCATTGGAGACTTTGCAAGTTCTGAGGTGACAGATGATTTTCACTTTTCGGATTCTGCTTTTCTTGTGTGCAGGAGAGATAGAGGTGATTTTGCAAGTTCTGACGTTAGAGGAGATTTTGAATTCTCAGATTCTGCTCTCTCCGGGAGCCCTGTGCACGTGTGTTTGAATGTAAAATGTATTGAATCATGATTTCTCTCTCAAATTGCGAGCACTTTCATGCACGTAGGCAGCATTTATGACAGGCTGCAGAACGCTTACTCAAACACAGCCAGATTTGTCAGCAATGCTCGAAATGAACCGATTCTCGTTTATTAAGCTGCTCACTTAAGAGACAGTGGCGTACTTTGTACCACAGAAATCCACTCAACTATATGTATTCCCAGTAACATTGCCATGCGTATGTATGTATGTATGGAATTGGTGTGGTTGCGCACAACTTACCAGTG
The DNA here is from genome assembly GCF_001194135.2 of Octopus bimaculoides. Lineage (NCBI taxonomy): Eukaryota > Metazoa > Mollusca > Cephalopoda > Octopoda > Octopodidae > Octopus > Octopus bimaculoides. The sequence continues at coordinate 13,611,906 of NC_068990.1, forward strand.
TTTTTTTCCATGAAAATCATAGTAATAATTGTGCACGAAGTATCTGGTAATTTAAAAAAAAATATAAATTATATGCTATGTAAAAAGTGATGGCGCGCAGATCAGTGGTTAAGATGTTACACTCAAGACGTGAAGGTCGTTGTTTCGATTCCTGTACCAGATGGTGGTTTGAGCTCTTGTACAAAGAAACACTTCGTTTTACGTTGCTTCGGTTCATTCAGCTGGAAATGAGCTCCGCCAATAGATTGGAAGTTAATATGTGACACGTCTGGTGTCACGTACAGGGTGAAGTGTTGTAACCGCAGTCCCATTTACGCCATGGAAACCGAATTAAATATCAACCTTATGACATATAATGTTCGAGACAGATCTATTACCATACCTGTGTAATATGCATTGATTTCTATCTTTTATACACAATTATATTATATATAGAGAAAAAGAAAGCATGGAAGTGAGTTATAAATGTATAATTATGCATACATAGTATAATTTGTGTGTGTGTGTGTGTGTGTGTGTGTGTGAGGGAGTCACTGAAGGGAAGAAACTTGGGCAACAAAATCGAAAATGCAGTGCATCACGAATGAAGTGTCTCCTGAGATATTTGTTCTGCATCTAATAACAACTACTCCCGTCACACTCTTGAGAAACAAGGTAAAGTAGGGAATTGGCTTTATGGAAATATGTAAGCAATGAAACTGATTTGCACAATTTCTGATATGAAGTAAACAATATTAAAGGAAAAAAAGAAATGCAGTTATGAAACCGTGTTGTTACAACATAAACATTTAATCATAAAATACTCTATTCTCTAACCAGCAATAATACTCTCTATGTCATAGAGAAAAGCTGCATTCTGTTTGGAGACAGGCCAACTAAAGTGCTGCATATGTGACACATTGCTGAGATTGAAGGTTGAAGGGATTCCAGATTTGAAGTGTTGCCAGATATTGAAGCGGTCAACTTATATCATGACTTTCGTACTTCCTGCTAACTAAGAGCTAAATATATTTTGAAATGTATCCCGGTTTGTATATGCAGTGCATCGTGTGTTTGTGCGTGTGTATAATTATGCAGTCGTGTATGTATGTATATATATATATATATATATATATATATATATATATATATATATATATACAGAGAGAGAGAGAGAGAGAGAGAGAGAGAGAGAGAAACAGACAGACAGACAGACCGACAGAGTAACAGACGGACCGACTCGGGGAATTAGAGGATAAACAGGCAAATATTTAAAATTCAGAGTTGATTTGTTACAGGAGTAAAATTCCCATGGGATCGATAGAAGTTCAGTTATACGATAAGTCTGAATTATTGGTATCATCGGATCTAAAGCTACATCGCAACTATAATCTTGACTGCCGATCATTTCCCGGGAAATGCCCTATCTACTTATCTATTACTGAAGCTGCTTGAGGCTATGTGCACACATTCTTTCCGTCCTCCTTTCTTATTCAGCTTTAGATTCTACCTACGGTAACAAGCTTTGCATACTACCAACAATTAGGACTTAACGTATAACTGTTCCGTGAGAATACGAGAAAGTACCGTAATCATTTTGAGCATTCATCCACTGATTGTGTATCGACCTATTGTGATCTACAGCCTAGTACCCACTCAATCAATATGTATCTCTCTTAACTGTCATATGTCTCTTCTGAACCGAAATCGACTTGCAAACCTTTCATTCACTACACGCGTTAAATCATCTGGTGTGAAAAGAAGAACTTTGCATACAGTTGATATCTTGTAGGACGTCAGACGGTTGACATACACACCTTTGGAAATGGGTATATGGCTCCACTTTTTCCATCTCCAGCCCGTTACTTTCTCCCTGAGACTCTTGTGACAGCCCCTCTCAAGCCAGTGCTTTAGGATTTCGTGTCAATGGCAACCTACGTCAAAAATTATAGAACCTTTCCGTATAAGCTTCAACTCAGCTCCTTCCAAATTTAGTTCCTCCCAGTTCTTTACATAGACCTGCGGTTCCTTCAATTTGTATTTTATGCAGTCTTTGTACCCTTTATTGCGGTTTCTCTTAAGGACGTTTCCCACGGCACAGTTGACCGTTGAACAACTGCTTTGGAATCCTGTTACCCTCGATACACACATTTCAGAAAATCTTTCTTCTTACATATCCACATATACACACATACATGCGCACTTAATACATGCATATATACCTACATACATATACACACATACACGCATAGATGGACACACATATATATGTATATATATATATATCTATATCTATATATATATATATATAATATATATATATATATATATATATATATATATATA
>NC_068990.1:13614649-13615409 GCF_001194135.2 Octopus bimaculoides
ATATATATATATATATATATATATATATATATATATATATATATATATATATACATGTATATGTTTGTGTGTATTTGTTTACGTGTGCTTGTGTGCGTGTATGTATGTGTGTGTGCGCGCGTATATCACAACCATCTGGTCAAGTTTGCTCGAACAACATATATATATATGTGTGTACTATATAATACTGCTGGGAAATACAGCGATGAATTTTTTTCTTTAAATCCGTTATTTTAAAAGCTGTTGTTACATAAGGCTAGAAATTTTAATGATGAAAACTATTGATACAAATGGAATATATTAAGAAAATGAAACGGAAATAAAGACTACTGAGATATATATTTCTGTGTATTGAATATATATGCTTATAAAAATTCTGTATGTGCATGCTTTGTGTGCGTATGTATACATGTATAAATGCATAGTGTCTAACGGAGGCTTTCATTTGTTTGTATTATGTATAAGTTCTCAAGTCAACATGCGCAAATCAGAATGATTTATAATCTGTGCATTTAGCGCTTCGTCAATATATTTATTTTTCACACAGTTCTGCAGAGTCATGTTCAATATGTACGTTGAAGCATTTATTTTTCAGTGCTGAATAACTGGAAAAAGTTTACCAATAATGGTCGAAATTGCTGCTTAAAGTTGTAAGATGTGTTATAGTAAACTACAATGGAACCATTGTTAATAGAAGTAATAGAATGGATTTGTCATTCTGCTTTTCAATATATATATATGTATATATATATATGTATAT
>NC_068990.1:13615837-13617204 GCF_001194135.2 Octopus bimaculoides
TATATATATATATACATATATATGTATGTATGTATGTATGTATGTATGTATACAATGTGAATTCTATAATCTCTGAGGTTTTCAGTCTTTTTCAGGAGTGACATTTATTAATTTAAAAACGTACAAAGCTTCAGCTTCCTTCGAAGAAGGATCTTCTGACTTCAATACACTTGTTTTTGAGCACGTGACGGCCCCATTGAACTCCTCCAGAGTGAAGGTCTCAGGACACTTGTCACAACCAACTTCATCTTCCAAACGACTGATCTTGAGATTATGCTCCAACTAAAGGAACAAAGTCTGGACTGTATGGAGAAGGTGGGGGATTGCTTTGATGCCAGTTTCTGTCAAGTAATTGGTTACCACGACTCTGGTCACTATGCACCCTGGGAATAAATATTTGCACAAATTCTTACTCATTTTGAGGTCTTCATGGATAAGATTGTGTATATTTGTCACCAACTCCAAACTGTGTTCATTGTCTTTATAGACATACGACGGTTTCCATCCAGAAAATTGCGTATTTTCACAATCAGCTTAGATATCTTTACGTCCCTCTCTTTCCCACACATCTCATCTACTCACCCTCCTACTCAACCGTCCTTCAACTTCTTCTGCCAGCGAAGAAGCTGATACATAATGAGTTCGGAGTATTGCATAAGTTTCTGTAACATTTTACTACAGTAAATTCTATTCCGTAGCGAGCTTCCAAACATATGGACTGCATTCTGCCAACAAGCCAACCGTGACAAAGTAGTTTGTTTGAATGGTGTGTTAAGAGCGCAAAAGAGCCGTCTCCTTCAATCTGGAATAACAATGCTGGTTGGTCAGCTTATTAGATATATAACTGTATAGTAATGATATAGAAAAATTACAATAATCCAGGAGAGCTATAACTGCCTTATCTAAAGTCTCAAGACATCTGAAATAGCTTAAACATGACACACGGAACTTGCACACAAAAGTAAAATATATATTTTCAAAATTTCTTGTTGTAAATTATATAACTTACTCAAGAACCGAAAGTCTGGTGCGTTGCAATATCAATATATCAAATGCACGAAATTCTCAGCCTCTGAGTAAATTACTTTGCTTCACAACTAAGTGTTTTATGCATGCTAATAAATGCGAATATCTGTGCCGTGTCTGTATAGCTTTTTGGCTTATAAACCCGAAGTCAGCGGGATCTACGCCCACAAATGGTATATATTCGGAATAACGTCAATCCCAAATGTACTTGCGCAATTTTGATTTCATGGGCAGCGACGCAACATTGCTCTCTTTCTCTCTCTCTCCCTCTCTCTCCCCTTTTCTCTCACTCTTCTCATTTCCTCTCTCTCCCACACGCACATATAAATAAATATATATAT
>NC_068990.1:13617376-13621160 GCF_001194135.2 Octopus bimaculoides
ATATGTAAGTATACACATATATATATACACACACAATACACATACCTAGACACAAACACACAGACACAGACACACACACACACACACACACCGATATACACATATATATAGGCAGTTATATGTCTGGTTCTCGTTGGTTAAAGCCGCTCACGTGATGTGATTAGTTGCTGGATGCGGTACACCACTGTACTCGAGCAAATATAATTTGCTGCCGGCAATGGAGTCCCTACTCATTGTCGTTAAAAAACAGTTACTAAGCGATTTTATTCTGATCCGTCTAAAACTTATGAATTCGAATTGCATTGCACTGGCAACTGAAAATTTCCCAAGCTGATCTCTGGCCTGTTTTGACAGTTGGACAATATTTTTAGATTCCAATGAAGAATTAGCATATACTTGAGGATGTGGAATTCATCAAAACTTCAAAAAACCGATAAGACCTCTGTTAAGTCACAAAATGGTGTAGAGTTTTATTTATATGATATCTCCCAGTCCTGCTAGAGACCAATTATTCGACGAAATGCAGTTAGTTTATTATAAAATTATAACTATTTCATAGATGTCGTAAAATTTTCGGATATGATAAAATAGTGCAGGCGAACATTCACGTTGTTCTTGATTTTTACCTATTGTCATATATTGTTTGCTGCGAAGACCAGGATGAAAGCATTTAAAGGGATTTACAAATTGTATGTTCTAGTATTTCGAGTCCATAGTTAAATTATAAATAAATCCAGACTATTAATAAATAGATTTTCAAAATTTTTTACAAGGCCAGCAATTTTTCAGAGAAGAAGCAAATCGATGAAATTGACCCAGTACTAGACTGGTGCTTATTTCATTGAATAGGTGCCAGCTCACCACCTTATAAATCATTTATAAATATAATCACTGAATTTTACTTAACCGCTTTATTGATTACGTCCTTATATATCGGACGAAGGTGATATGTGAAAGAGATGTGAAATTTCTGTAGTCTTTGATCTGAATATATGCATATACCAAAAGTGTTCGAAATTATTCTAGTATGATTTATTTTTAATATTCAGAATTCTTATTATTGCACGATATACTTTACAATGAGGGATTTCGAGAGCAGTCAGTTAAACAGATTCCGACAATTACATTAATGATTGTATGATGGGTTTGAGGAGGTATTCGTAGCATTTTATTAAGAGTGTGGCCTATGTTGAACACACAGGAGTACATTGCATTAATATTGAGTGGGGTGAAGTGCTTATGGAATTTCCATGTAGGTGTAAAATGTTTTGTTAGAGTTAGAATGAATATGGATTAGTTGCCGGTAGCTTCCAACTTTTGTTCTGGATATAGTAAACAACTTTCCTCCCTAGGTTCTATTAAGATATGCGATTGGTTAAGTTTTATCATTATGAACTAGATCTTCACAGAAGTCACTCCTAGCTAGCATATCCGTTATAAGAGATGCTATTGAAGATAACCGTATTCGAAAATGTATCCGAGATACATATTTCTTTCAACCAGAGATTCATAATTATGATTTGTGGGTGGTTGAAATGCTTGTGGATGTAAATTATTGCCATAATATTGTCTTCTGTAGAGGTAATGTTAAAACATTTATTTAATTTAGTACTATGTCTAAGGAGTTAATTATATTAGGGATTTGTGTTTAGCTCCATGTCAATCAAGTTGCATCAGGCTTATAATCGAAGTGTAAATATAATAGCACATACACGCATATATGAATACATAAAAATACATTTAACACACACACAAACACAGACACACACACACTCACACACACAGACACACTCACTCACACATACACATACATATAAGTATAAACAAATATATATATATATATATATATATATATATTGCGTCATTTGGTATATTTAACGAGTTTAATATCCAATAAAACTATCGTTTTTGAAGCATTAGTGTTATCTAAGGTACAATTGGCTGCTATACCTAGCAGTTCAACTAATTGCATAACGGCTCCTTGGATTTATTATTACTAAATGGTGATTGGAATGGAATTTTTCCAATGTTTAAAATTAATCTTAGCTTAATTAGAAAAGCAGGTATATTCCTGATAATTCTTGTAATTTCCCTATACTATAGAAATTCTGCTTTGTGTGTGTGTTTGTGTGTATGTGTACATATATACATACATACATACACACACACACACACATATATATATATATATATATATATATATATATATATATATATATATATATATATATATATATATATATATATATATATATACATATACATGCACATGCATACATACATACATGTATATATGTATATATATATATGTAGTATTCACACGTACACACACATATATGATCCAGGCGTAGCCAAACTGTCGGCTTTTAGCTTGCTTCTTTTATTAGAATTACAGATCTGAAGAATTCCCTCGAGGTTTCACGTTCTTTTAAAACTTTGTTACGTTAAGACAAAGAAAGAAAGAAAAACAAATCATACAAGAAAAGAGGAGAAAATTAAAATAAAGCGACAATAAAAATAACAAAAGAAATTTAATCTACAAAGAAAGATATGGCAAATATTTCGGAAGATAAAAGTATCATCATCATAATAAACATCGTTTTCTACTACTACTACTACTACTACTACTACTACTTGAAATAATAATAATAATAATAATAATAATAATAATAATGATAATAATAATAATAATAATGATAATAATAATAATGATAATAATAATAATAATCTTTTCTACTCTATGCACAAGGCCCGAAATTTTGGGGGAGGGATACCAATCGATGAGATCGATGCCCGTCCGCAACAGGTTCTTGATTTATCAACCCCGAAAGTATAATAGACGAAGTCGACCTCGACAGAGTTTGAACTCAGAACACGAAGACAGACGAAATACTGCAAGGCATTTCTCCCGGTGTGCTAACGTTTCTGTCTTCATAATAATAATAATAATAATGATGATGATGATGATGATGATGATGATGATGATGAGGAGGAGGAGGAGGAGGAGGAGGAGGAGGAGGATAATAATAATCATAATAATAAGAAGAAGAAGAATAACAATAATAATAATAACAACAACAATAACGAAAACAACAACAATAATACTAATAATTATAATAATGATGATGAAGATGATGATGATGATGATAGAATCACCACACCAACCACCACCAGTTCCACCCCCGCAAACACCACCTACACCACTCTAACAATCACCACCATCATATCATCTATTTCTGCATCATGGTGTACGGTTTCTTTATCTTCTCCTTCTTGACCTCACTCATAATAGCTCAATCGGCAGACGACTCTCAATGCCATAAGTTTCTTAGAATACAAGCAACAACCTTTCATACACTTTCACAGTCTCAGAAGGAAAGTATCGACCTGATATATTGCGTTATTGAATGCTCACAGCTATTGAACTTCTTCGACGCTTTTACTCCCACACTTAACAAAAATACAATTGTTTCTATCCGTTCACCAGTATCGTTTGACCGCTAGATGTAACACTTCACGTAATCATATATATATGATGACACACAAATTCGTGAAGCGTTCCATTTTTTCTGTGTGCGAGGGCGTGGCTATGTGGCTAGAAGTTTCCTTCCCAACGACATGGTTCCAAGTTCAATCGCATTATGTGACAACTTGAGAAGATGTCTTGCACTATAGCCTCGGGCCAAAGAAATCGTTGTGAGTACATTTGTTAGATAGAAACTGAAAGAAGAAAGCCTTCGTGTGTGTGTATATATATATGTATATATATATATATATACACACA
>NC_068990.1:13621170-13621835 GCF_001194135.2 Octopus bimaculoides
TATATATATATATATTTATATGTGCATGTGTGTGTGTGTGCTTATATCGTTGCTATTATGCTAAATGTCCAGTTAGCCAAATGCAGTATATATTATGCTAACACCAGTCTTTGATTATTTTGCTTATATATGTAGTTCATTTTGCGTAGTAAATTGCCTATTGTTGCAACAGGGACGTAGTGTTGTAAATTACTGGACTTCAGATTTCCACAGGATTTCGACCTATCATCTAAAATTGTCGCGTCGCCATTGTGCAGATTTCATTTTGCGGGTTTTCTTAAGAACAAATATTCCTAGGCAGGTATTCTTTGAATGTATAATGTTGGTATCATACGGCTTCCTTTCCCACCACAAGTAAAATATAACGTTACACTCTCTGTCCAATGTCCAGAAGTTAAGCGCAAATACAAATTATTTATACTCCACTATACTCCGCTTCTTCATTACCTCACGTCTGGCTAAATGACTGTTTGCTTTTAATATAGATGATGAAATATTCGCAGATCAGATTTTATGTGTGTCAACACAATCACTATCGAGATGATAGAAACGCAAAGAATAAAGGTATGTCAATATATTCAATATATGCGGTATATCTGTTGTTAAATGATGCAAATATATGTACCTATATATATATATATATATATATATATATATATATATAT
>NC_068990.1:13622641-13631700 GCF_001194135.2 Octopus bimaculoides
ATATATACACCTACATATACACACATACATGTATGTATATATGCATGATTAAAATGCACAGCACAAACATTGCGAAAGTTATTTCTTCAGAAGCTAATCAATTAAATAAATGCAAAATTGTGTCAGAAAAACTTCATATGCAATAATAAATGCCAAGAAAATATAATAGACACAGTATGTCATTCAAAGAAAGTAGCGATGTTAGTATTGTAAATGAATGAACAAAGTTGTCAAAAATAATACTAAAGGTGAATTGACTGATTAATTTATGATAGCCTAAGGAACATAAAATCAAGTGAAATGGATTTTATATAGAGCCCAATAGAAAGGAAACGAAAACAAAAGCTTCAGAGATAAAATATTGACAGAACGATAAAATATATACAGAAGTACAAACGCATAGAGACATACTCACATAGAAACAAGTAATGTAAAATTATTAATGTATACCCACATACACCCACGTATCCACAGCGTATGTTCATATATATATATATGCACATAGGAGTGTAGAGGGATAGAAATAGAAGAGTGTTTTATATATATAGTTATTTGTTTAGCTGCTGAGAAGCATAAAACCTGCAAACAGGCATAGAGCATTCACCAGCAAACAGGCAGAGAACATTCAATAAATCACTATACAGTAAAACTAAACGTAACTTTTCTCGTATTTTGTAGACTCTAATAACTAATGTTGACGTATGGCTGCGTAGTTAAGAAGATCGCTTTACAACGATGTAGCTTAGAGTGCAATCCTACTGTGTGACACCTTGAGTGGGTGACTTCTACTATAGCTTCAGGACGACCAATGCCTTTTGAATGAATGTGGTAAATGGAAAACGTGTGCAAGCCCTTCGTGTATATGTGTATGGTGTTCTCAGTACGAGTGACAAGATGAGTTAAGGTTGTAACTCTTGGCGGCGGAGAAATGGGTTGCAAATGAATATTAATCAAATCTGACATTATTGATGATATAACTCTATCTCAATTGCCGTAGGGAACTTCTCTCTGTTTTAGTCCTTAGAAAAGCGCGTAGCTAAGAGTTGTTTTGGCTCTTCTTTGTAGCAATGCTGGTGACTATATTTCTGCCTTTCTGTTCTAAACATAATTAAGGGTCAGCAATAGTTGCTTCACCACATACCGAAATTCAGAAATAGCAGCTAAAGTGCCGCACATGGTAATTCTTGGTGGGATGATGAGCTGGCTGGCCTATGCAGGTTCGGATATGTTTTCAAGCTGTGCCGATGGATGATGTCGCTCGGTCATGCATGCACAACTGCTAGCATCGTCGAATTTGCAACTGAAATATCCTACTGATGAGGTAATGAAGGATTTGCACTTCTAAACCAGAAACGCGTATGTGATTAACAATGACTAGTTTAGTTCGTTTATTCTTGTTTTGCCTTTGTGAGTTACAAGTAATGCTATCTGTTGGAGTTTCGGCACTTTAGCTGCTATTTCTGAACTTCGGTATGTGGTGAAGCAACTGTTGCTGACCCCTTAATTATGTTTATAAATGTATAAGAACTTTTAAATAAGTTCTTCACCGATAATGGTGTTTTCATACCGAAGGGCTTGGTAAAAATTATTAATTATTAATTTATTAATAAATTAATAAATTGATAATCCTTTACCCTTTTAATTGTAATACATATATATATATATATATATATATATATATATATGCACATATATAGAAGTGTAGATTTTTCCACTGGAGTATAAGTATAAAGAAAGGAACTTGTACATGTACTTGAATAAAATATATTTACAGTAATTTAGCCGGATTCAGAATTAACAGAATTTTTAAAGAAAGACAAACAGCCATGCACAAATAAGGGCACTAGGTTTACTTTGACAGATAGCACTCTCAAGCAAATATAAAGAACTTCTGCACTAACATTCTGTCACAAATAAATACCCACTAAAACTTTAGAATTTTGAATAAATTCCGCCAGGATTCTCTATATTCCGTTACGTTTGAAAATCAAAAATATTCTGAAACCTGTTAGGCATTTGTAATTACATTTTTCTCCAAAGTATTTCCCGCTTATTTTCTTTCCGGAATTGGCAGTCGTTAGTGTCGCATAAAATGTTTTGCGGTATTAGTTCCGACTGTATTTTACCTCAATGTAAACCCATCCGAAGTCAATTTTGCTTCCCGTACCTTTGAGATCGATAAGTTAAATACAGCTTGAGAACAGTAGATTGTTTGAGTTATTACAAAGCGGGAGAGGATACTCTTTAGTATCATTTTCGACTCTGTACTGAGGAGAGAGTAGAAATCTTATCTCCTGTCATATTACTGGAATACATCTGTGACATTTCTGTCGGATGTGTTTGGTGTGAGATGTGAGCCAAATATAATAGAAGCATGGGTCTTAGATTGGATAGCAAAGATCATTCGGATACACCGATGTATATGTGTATATGTCTCTGTCTGTGTGTACATACATACATACGTACGTACATACATACATACATACATACATGCATGCATACATAATACATATATACATACATACATATATACATACATGCATACATACATACGTGTTTGTGTTTGTGTGTGTACTGAAATGTACTCAAACCAATGAAGTTTAAAATTCTCCTTATTGTTGGCTAAACTATCACTTCTTAAATGTCATATGATGTGCGCATGTTCGTAAATATGTACATATATGTTTGTGCGCGCGCCTGTGTGTGTGTGTGTGTGTATGAGTGTATTTGCGTGCTTGTGTGTGTGTGTGTGTGTGTCTGTCTGTTTGCGTGCTTGTATGTGTATATGAGATAGAATACATACACGCGAGTGAATGTAAGTATATATGTATGCACACACACACGCATATCTATAGAGTGACTATGTGTTCCTGTGTGGGTGACTTTGTATATATGTACACATGTTCACTTGTTTACCTTTCCTTTCACCATATGATTGAAAATTACAATTTCATGCCGAGTATTACTAAATGTTGCAAAGAAAAGTGTCTCTATTCATGAAAACAAGATGAAAATTAAAACAGAAAACAAAAGAAGAAAGAATTTCAAAACTAGTTTTGTTGTTTATTTCTTGTACCAAATTTATGAAAGATTATTTAGAGACATCAAAGCTCAGAAGCTGAAAACTGAGGATTAAGTGTGAGGTGAATGGATTAAAGTTAAATCGAATACGAACTCGTGATAAGGAATTATGGTGAGCTGTAGGCGTTGTTATGGTTATTTGGTAATGTTCTATGTATTGGCGAGGCACAGGATATGTTGATGTGGAAGGGTAGAAAGAAGTTCATAGACAAAGAGACTATTTCAACCATTTCGACAGAAGAACCCGAATGCGTTGAAACAAAAATACATACGTTAATGAATGTAGTTTTCTATAAATTGAATTTCTTCTAAGTTTGCTTTTCAGTCGCCATAGCAGGATTTAAGTAAATTCCGTAATTATTGAGTGGATAAAGTAAAGGAGTGGTGTAATGAATTATAATAGTGAGCCCAGAGACATGTGTGGGAAGACTAATCCGTAAATTGATTCGTAAGATAGCAAGTTAATTGACTTCGTTAAAGAATAGAACGAAGGATAACAAATAAGTAAATATATGAGGATGTTGATTGATAAAAGAATACAGGAAAGAAAATGTTAAAATAAGAATATGTGATTTTGTAGGTTATGATTTACTGAAAACATGTGAGAGAGACAGAGAGAGACAGAGAGAGAGAGGGAGAGAGAAAGAGAGTAAGCCTGCAAATTTGTGTACTTCTTACGTTAAATCAGGAAGTGTTATGAGGGAGAAATATATTGGTTTCAAAGTTTGGTAAAAGGCCGGCAGTTTCGAGGAAGGAGTTCAGTCGATTACATCGCCTCTAGTACACAACTACAACTTATTTCATTGACCCCCCACTCCTGAAAGGATGAAAGCCAAAGTCGCGCCCTCGGCAGATTTTGAACTGGGAGGGTAAAAACGGACGAAATACTGCGAAGCCTTGTGTGTTAACGACTCTGCCAGCTCACCGCCTAACTGGGGAGAAATTATTATTGTATTAACGGGGGAGAAATTATTACTGCATTAAGCTGTACGATGGAGATAGAGATGATAATGAGCAAGGAAGCGGCTAAGAAATTTGACATGGTGTGTTGGCAAAGGATAAAGCTCTGATTAGATACATAGAGAGAGAGAGAGAGAGAGAGAGAGAGAGAGAGAGGGAGAGAAAGAGAGATAGAGAGAGAGAGAGAGAGATGTTTTAGTGATTAGATGGAGACAGTTGTGCATAAATGAAAGACAAGAATGTGTATGTGAGAAGATAGAGCGAAACGTTTGTGTAAATAAATAAATATGATGCTGACTAAATAGGTAGCTGTCGGTAGGTGAAACAAATGAAGGAGTGCATAGATATAGATAATAAGGATAGTACGTGCAAAGTAGTACTTGCAAATTAGTGTGTACTTTCTTATAATTTCTAACTGACAATGACATCTTGATGGACTCGGGGAAGGTAATAAGATGTGAAACTATGGAGCTATTTCGAAGAAAAGAGGGGGAACCTAAGTTATTTAGTTAATTAGTAAGACTATAAATAAGTTAATAAATTCGTCAGTAAGAATAGGTCAGCTTTTTCAGGCTCTAGAAGAATATGTGAATTAGTAAATTTAATTAATAGATTGATATGTAAATTGATTTACAAATTAATTCGCGAATTAGCTAGTAAACTGAATGTGTAAATTACTGAATAAATGAATGACTGAGGGAATGAGTGAATTAAGGAAGGAGAGAATAAGGAAAAGGATGAAAGAAGGAAGGAATGCATGAACGAGCGAATATGGAAACACAAAATGACAAGAAGAGAGGGATTTCCTTGAAGGTGGTTCGAAATAAGGTTGGGTGAGATAAAATTAAATTTTTTGGGCGCTAGACCAAGACTTTAAATGAATTTTCAATGTAATGCATCAATAAATGAATTAATTTGTAAACATGCTAATTAGCACGCTGACATGTAGATTGAATGTGCAAGGACAGAGGAATAAATATGATATGAAGAGATAAGAATTTAAACTGCCAGTAGCTTGCTTACCAACCACATGGTTCTGGGTTCAGTCCTAGTGCGTAGCACCTTGGGTAAGTGACTTCTACTATAGCTTCGGGCCGACCAAAGCCTTTTGAGTGGATTTGGTAGACGGAAACTGAAAGAAGCCCGTCGTATATATGTATATATACACACACATATATATATATATATATATGTGTGTGTGTGTGTGTGTGTATGTTTGTGTGTCTGTGTTTGTCCCCCTAGCATTGATTGACAACCGATGCTGGTGTGTTTGTCTCCGTAACTTAGCGGTTCCGCAAAGAGACCGACAGAATAAGTACTAGGCTTACAAAGAATAAGTCCCGGGGTCGATTTGCTCTCTCAAGCCAAGGATGTCCTGAAGATCTAGTAGCACGCTTTGAGAGCTACGTCTAAGTTTCTAATTTATGTGCATACTCCAGTTTAATTAACGAAAGTTACTCTGAGGTCCTTAGTGGTGTTTGATACGATGTGGTTTTCGCCCCGGGGTAAGAGTGTATGGCAGCTTAAGTGCAGCTTCTTTACCGAAGTGGACTGATTCAAATCTATTCTCGTTCGGTGGTATATTGTATTTTCCGCTGATTAGATAACAACAGGCAAATCTGATTGGGATTTGTCCTATCTCCCACATGATCGACGCCCTTCAGAAGCTTATAATCATCTGTGATAGATAGATAGATAGATAGATACATACATACATACATACATACATACACATATATGTATGTGTACATGTGCGATGTGTGTTTCTGCGTGTGTGTATGTTTCTGTGTGTTTGCGCGTGTGTTTTTGCATGTGTGTGCGTTTGTTTGTGTTTGTGCGAGTGTGTTTGTGCTAGTGTGTGTGTTTGTGCATGTATGTGTGTTTGCTCGTGTGGCTTTGGGCATATGTGTGTGTGTTTGCGTGTGTATGTATTTGTGCGTGTGTGTTTGCACATGTGTGTGTTTGCACATGTGTGTGTGTTTGTGCGTGTGTTTGTGCATGTGTGTGTGTGTGTGTGTGTGTGTGTGTTATAGACTCAATCCGATACACAAGTTCAATATCGGCTCAAAATAAAGCCGAATTATTTAAAACCAAAATTTACTCTTTTAATTACAATTTACTCAGAAAGTTTCTTCAAAATTATTTCGTTCTTTCGTTAAAACATTCTCATTGTTATAATACACCTTCCCAGTGCAATTTCAGAAGCACTACAGTTTAGAAACCAGACCCAGGGTGGTAGTTGAGCTGCAGGATAAAATTTGTATTTTTCTTTGTCGAATGACTGAAGGCAAATGTGTTGCCGTAGTGCATCATCCAACCTTGATTTCTCCGTCTCACACATTTATCCATCGTATTGCTTTTCTCAAATATTCCAAGATACCCCCGCAAACTGTCTATTCATCGGCTAGTCACGTGGATCGAACTCACGATGAATGGTACCATATGAGAACAAAAACAGAAAGAAAGAAAAGCATGATCAACATCATCTTCACATTTGCGCAACTTTGCCTTCAAGCAAATGCTATGACTGTCCTTTTATTATCAGATCTTAGAAGAACAGCCCCGTTTCGTCGCTTGTTGTAAGCATTTTAAAAATACTTCTTTCAGATATCGACTGATGAAGTATCACGTTAACAATTGTGATCAATTCTCTTTCAGTTCATTAGACGGAAGTCGCATTTGAAATGACACGGTTTTTTTTTTCAATTCATACAAAATCATAGCAATTGAATTGCTGCTGTTGTTTAATTCAGTGTATAGTCCAGCGACAAATGATAGCATGCATAGTGGAAATGTCTCCATTCAAACTTTCAGTTGAAGGATGTCGATATTTCAGAACATCTTCGGTGTATGTTCTTAACGATTTGAAATTATATCTGGTACGACACGGGATAACATATATCTCTCTTTATTGCAACATTAAAAAAAAAAATTCGTTAAATAGGCGCAGGAGTGGCTCTGTGGTAAGTAGCTTGCATGCCAATCACATGGTTCCGGGTTCATTCCCACTACTATAGCCTCGGGGCGACCAAAGTCTTGTGAGTTGATTTGGTAGACGGAAACTGAAAGAAGCCCGTCGTATACATGTATATATATATATATGTATGTATATATATATGTGTGTGTGTATGTGTGTGTATATGTTTGTGTCTGTGTTTGTCCGCAGCCTCGACATCGCTTGACAACCGATGCTGGTGTGTTTACGTCCCTGTAACCTAGCGTTTCGGCAAAATTGACCGATAGAATAAGTACTAGACTTCCAAAGAATAAATCCTGGGGTCGAGTTGCTGGACTAAAGGTGGTGCTACAGCATGGCCGCAGTCAAATGACTGAAACAAGTAAAAGAGTAAAGAGAGTAAATATTTCGCACCGTTTGAAACAAATATTCACACAAACAGAAAAAATAATAAAAAAGATTTTCCAAATTTGAAAGAAAACTTCAAACAGTTACGTTCCTCTTCCAGATCCTTCAACCTTCCAATAGAACAAATCGCTTACTTCAGTAAAGTTGTCGTCTGCAACAAGGTGTACAACAAGGAGAGTGTGACATAGTTGAGATGAGGCTATTATTAGTCTCAAAGCAAAACTGCAGAAAACAGAGAAAAGTGCAAAACTAGTTGGCAAGCTTTTCAGCTTCAGTTTTCTCTTTCCACAGACGCTATATATCACTCACTCAATTTATCCATCCATAATACGTACATACGAATATACATACATAAACATATATACATACACACATACATAAATAGATAAACATATGCATACATAATACATACATACATGCATACATACATACATACATACATACATGCATGCATACATACATACATACATACATACATACATACATACATACATACATGCATGCATATTCGTTCTGAACGAGACTAATCCCTTTTATTCTTTTTCACCATCAATAATGATCACTCCAAACCCCATGATGTTGACTAGATGTTTGATTTTTATCACTCTTGGTACATTTCCTCAGATTGACACTAAACAGTCTGAAATGCTCGTATTGGAACTTCCAGCGCGAATGTCAAGCAGTACAGCATATCGTTTCCAAATTTCTGGCACGGTGAACTGTATAATGTTTTTCTTTACTTACAAACGGTGCCCAACTGACCCTACTATAGTGTGTAGGGGATAAAAATCAGAAACAAATAATGCGAATGCGCGAAATTAAAATTATAAAGTGGCGACAATTTACTCATCGCACACAGCATGTATTACTATATACATATAAAAATATAACTATATACATATATGTGTGTGTTTGTGTCTGTGTGTGTCTGTGTGTGTATCTATGTGTCTGTGTGTATGTGTCACTGTCTGTGATTGTGTGTGTGTATGTGCGTATGTTAAACTATTTACTCCTCTATCAATCTGTCTATCAATCTGCATATTATATATATATATATATATATATATACCATAGATAGATAGATAGATAGAGATATAGCCGCCTTTGGCCAGTTAATTAAGGCTTCATTTTGTAGCTTATTTTGTTTTTCAAATTCACGTTAACACTGTGTAAATATCCAACATCAAACACAATATTTAATTTCTAAGAGATATAGGCTTTTATTTTGACGATAAAAGTTCCAGTTGTATTTCAGTAACCCGTTAGAAAAGGAAGAAAAAAAGAAAACTACAATTATAGACGCAGACACTCAGACATATAGGTATAAGTATCATGCAGACGTATCTTTAACTGAATAGAACATGAAGTTAAAGCAGACATAAGCAGACATGAACAATTAAGAGAGCAGAGAGAGTGATATATAATGCATATATATATATACATATGTGTGTGTGTGTGTGTGTGTGTGTGTGTGTATGTGTGTGTATGTGTGTGTATGCATATGTATATGTATATACTATGTGTATATATATATATATATATATATATATATGCATGTATGTATATGTATGTACATGTATATACATATATCTGTAGACATGTACCTATATTATATATATATATATGTATATATATATACATACATATATATATA
>NC_068990.1:13634386-13636538 GCF_001194135.2 Octopus bimaculoides
ATATATATATATAAAATGTGTGTATATATATACACACGTATATATAATGTGTGTGTGTGTTTATATTTTCTTATATATATACATTCTGTGTGAGTTTCCATGCTTGTGTCTGTATGAGGTCTGTGTATAATTTTCTGAACAGATGTTTGAAGCAAAGACAAGAACAAAATTTAACAAGACAGAAGTTAGATGAGAACCAATAACTCGATGAGTCCGCAAGTTCTAGAAACGAAAGAAACTGAATATTTTATTCACTGTACAAAGAAACAGGAATTATAATTTCATCAACAACTCTGTGAACAGATAAAAAGGTTGTGTTCTACAAAAACCTAAGAATAATTCAATAAATGATGTACGTTTCCTGTCAGGAAATAAGAATCTTTTTTTTATTTCAGAGATTTTTCTCTGAGGAAGGAAGAACGTTAACACATCATCATCCACACGCACGAACGCTCGCGAGAAAACACACGCACGCACACACACAAACACACATGTATATATGTGTGCATATATGCATGTGTGTGTATGCGTGTGCGTCATGCATATGTGCTGGCACAGAAATTTGTTTCGTCTTTTGACCATTTTTTCTCTTAACCCTTTCCAATGCGATTTGAATTAACTTGAAAAATATTTATAACGAAATGTATTTATTTATAAATTTCTTTTTGTTTCCCTGTTTGCTTTTGGAACACTCATCTTTCTCTAGAAATTCTATTTATCATTTTCTAAATTTGAATGAATTTTACTTCTTTTTAGACGTATGACGTTGTGCCAAGTGGTCAAAAACAAAACAAAAACGAACGAATTTATCTGACAACCTAATACATACATACATACATACATACATACATACATACATATACGCAAGCATGCATGCTTGCATACATTCATACATACATATATACATACATGCATACGTATGCATATACATATAAATGTGTATATGTGTCTTCATGTGTGTGTGCGTGTATGTGCGTCTGTGTGTGTCTGTGTGTGAATAAGCGTGTGAATATGGATATACATAGAGGAACAAATTCTACCCTTACTAACAGATAAAAGATCTTAAGCACACACACACATGCACATACACACTCCAATATACAATTATATTCACATATTAATAACGTCATAATGTAGAATATATGACGTTTCAAATATACATACTGACTTTAGTTCATGTGGTCACTTGATTTGCTGCAAAGCAGTAGTCAAATCTCCCTAGAACCATAATATACCGTTTCACAATGAAAATTTTGATTCTTCGAGCTGACCATTGGAAGAAACGACATGAATAACAAGAAAATGAAGATTTGGTTTGTACAGTCAGAAATATTCTGAGTATGATGTAAACCATAATCTTTATCGTTAAGCTGAAATATTTTCGATCACAGATCTGCTGGATCAGGATGACAACAACAAAATAAGAGAATAACAAAAACATTCAATCACTCACACATAAGTAAGCCGTATTACACAAGAAGGCATGATGGTCAAATTTAAAGGCCTTATATACATGCTTTCACACAATCCATCTACAAATTACACACGCACAAAGATCCCCCTAACGCTACGAACCAACGCTGCAATTCTTCCACACCTGAACACATTTATTCACATACACACAGCACACCTGTTCAAACGCATTTAGCCTTACCCTTACGCCCGCTTCCATACTGGGAAACATTCCGATACGTGAATTTACACCAACCTCATCCTCCGTCCTCAACTCGTCCACAGATTTTTCAAATTCCTCACGCATTCTTTTCACCCCTTTCTTTGTTTTTAAATGCATGTAGCTTTGTAATAATTGTTAAGATTGCACATTTCGTAATCTTTTTCTCTTCTTTCTATACTCGTACATTTTCACCCTTACTACCCTTCTCAATGCATTTGATTTTTCTTTTGCTTTATGATAAGAGACCAATTTTCGAAACGTTAAATCACTTCTCAAAAACATTTAACTCCTACCACATTCCTCATCTCTTAAATATAGAATTGTACTACCACATTTGTTTATCCCTCTCACACTCTCCATCTCTCTCTCACCACATAGATGTATCTATATGTATAGGTATGTATGTGTGTGTGTATCTCTCTCTCTCTCTCTCTCTCTCTCTCTCTCTCTCTCCCTCCCTAATTATATATATATATC
>NC_068990.1:13636696-13639321 GCF_001194135.2 Octopus bimaculoides
TATATATATATATATATATATATATATATATATATATATATATATATCGCTCAAATATATACGGAAGTGTGTTCTGTAAAGAAAGCGAGAGTTGGACACAGGCGAAGTTTCGACAAGGAGTAAATCTTAGTTGCTTTTTAAAGAAACGTTTTCATAAAGGTTAATTTTTTAGAAGTATCTCATTGATCGCATTTTGCATTAATGTTTGCTGACCATTTTATACACGTGTATGTAGAATATCTTTAAACTAAAAAAAAATGTATGGATAAACAATTACAATCAATCGAATCGCTTGTAGATCTCCATTGCTTTCAAGTGATGCCATGTATAAATTTTGTTTGTAAACATGAGCTTTACTATTTTCTTAATTTTGAGCAACTTTCTATTGTAAATGTTTAACTTTTAAAGTTAGGAATCCTATTTTGTATCACATTGAATTATTACCTGTGTAAATTGGAACTGACACTGCGAACTTTGAATGTGTGTCTGCATTTGAAGAAATGTAGAATAATTTTTTCTGAATGTGTTTCGTATGAATGAAAAATTGATTTTATGCGTGTCTTGTTTTTACAAAAATATTTGTCTCGTTCCTTTGGACGATATTGTAACAAATCGTATTTTACATTCTAAATATGTCACGTTCAATTATACTTTGTATTCCGGGTATTGTCACCTACTGGGTTCAGTAAAATACTATAGCAGACCAAGAAAGCGGATTCATAGAATAATTAAAGTGTCAAACGCCAAAATTGCAGTATTTTCTTTAGGCTCTATGGCGTCTGGGTTCAAATACTATTAAAGTCAAAGTGGCCTGTAATCCTCTTAGGACCAATAAAAAGTACCTGTTTCGTAGGGTGGATTAACGGAATTTTAAGAACATCAAACGAAAATTCCTTATGGTATTTCTGCAGGTCGGTTTCATTCTGAATTCTTGTGTGGTAAACTTAATCCGTCATGCGGTTTAAGACCACCACCTACTCATTCTGGGCCTTTTACGAAGTTCAAATTGTTGCAAGCATTCGGGTCAGGTATTCAGCTCCTCTTTCCTCCCACCAGTCACAGAAGCCCTGAAAAATAAATAGTCATGGGCGCTCCCCTTAATTTGTGCTACAGAGCAATTTAACATTGTAGTTTTTAACGGTAAAAATCCTATAGAATATTCTATTGCTCTTTGTGAGTTAAAACGAACCTACACAAAATATTCATATTTATATTTTGGTGAAGATTGAAACGTAACAACACCATGGTATTTTCTGATCTCTATGCTTTAAACTTTGGAAATTGCGATCCTAATTACGAAATAAAATTCATGGTGAGGCTTTATGAATACGGTTCGAGTATATCACTTGAATAAAGGTTTAAATATAACCTTTGATGATCAATGAGACGAAAATTTTGAATTTATGATCATTTTTTTCTACATTTGTAATCGCCAAAGTTTGAAACATAGATTTCGAGATAATTTTCTAAAATAAAACAAAAAAAAATCATTCAAAAATCACATGAAAATAAGAATTTAAGAATACATATAGAGAGGTTGCTTATTGTACAACTCAGGACTTTTTATTTGTTTCTTTTGCAATATTGCTATTATGTCTAAAAAAATTTATATAATCTTTTTTTTCTTTACTATCGCTGGTTTGGCAATACTGGCGCTAATCTAACAGAATTGCCAATGTAATTTGAACATCTAATTTGCATTCTATAACTGCTAAGCATCCTTTGCTTATGATCAGAGCGTAAGATTACATAACTATGTATTTTATGAAGAAAAATTCTTCTTATTATGTTCTACATGGTTTTGTGTCTATATGAATGATATGAATGTACGCACACAGTCACACATACCTACAAGCACACACTCATCACACACATGTATACTTGCAGATATCTGCATAAATATATATACATATGTGCATATATACACGCATATATATATGTGTGTATGTGTGTATATGTATATATCTCTATATATATTATATAACTACGGTAGTAGTTGCATAATATTAAGGCCGCAATTTACTCACACGCAGCATCTTTCAGAGTTTGTCCCTAATTTAGGTCTCAACCAAATTGAAAGCTGTTAAAAGTTTTGAAGAGGTTTCGTCCCTAGCTACATTTTGACATAAAAAATTGAGATTTAATCCAGTAGAAAACAGTTTACATCAAAATTTGTAGCAATGTTATAGGAGAGTAAGTAACGCCACCAATCAAGTTTAGATCTAAATAACTTCTTTTTTAAATTTTAAACGCAAAATATATTTATCTTAGCTTCAATGATAGAAGAAAGCATGAGGAATTTCATAGTTTGCATCCCATGCAACAAAAATTTGTATCCAAAAAGTTGTGAGGTAAGATATCATGGAAAAAAAAATACAAGTAAGGCAAAAAATTGGATTCAAGTATAATTAACTTTTTTATTTTAAAAATTAACTATATTTTAATTAATCTTAAATGATAGAGCTAAATTCGAGGAATTTCATGGTATCAATCTTATACAATAAAGTTTTAAAAGAAAAAAAGTTATGAGTGTTTATTTCTCAAATTAGAGGATGATATTATAGTTCTATACTTTTTTCATGAATATAGTTCTATAGTGGGACCTTTCATATATGACTTTGTTGT
>NC_068990.1:13639721-13640678 GCF_001194135.2 Octopus bimaculoides
TATATATATATATATATATATATATATGTGTAAATGAATAAATGGGATTAAACGCAGGTGTTATTCAAATTCATTTACTTCCGACATGTGTTTCGAAAACAACATTGGTATTATTTCAGAAGCAATAAAATGGTGTAAAACAATGCAATCTTTACACCAGGGAAAGAAATAAACAAACTGCATCAATAAGACATTTTAACAGAATGTGATGACTGCGTATGTGACGAAGGGAACGCTATCAAGTTTTTTTTAAGAAACCGTTAGTAGATATAACATCAAAGGTAGTTTATACAAAGAGAAGGACGGACAGAAAGAACTTAGCAGAAAACTAATAGTGGAGAGATATAGAGCGATAGGTGAATTAGAATAAAAAAAGGAATGGAAGTCGATATATATCTTCTTTCGTTGCACTTCCCCTAAATATATCTACTTCCATTTCTTTAAGCTTTATTCTAATTCACCTATCGCTCTATATCTCTCTACTATTAGTTTTCTGCTAAGTTCTTCCCTTCTCCTCCTTCTCTTTCTATAAACTACCTTTCACGTTACATCTACTAACGGGTTTTTTGAACGAAAACACTTGATAGCGTTCTCTTCGTCATATATGCAGTCATCACATTCTGGTAAAATGTCTTATTGATGTGTTTGGTTTCTTTCTTTCACTGATGAGAAGATTGCATTGTTTTACAACATTTTATTCCTTCTGGAATAATCCCAATGTTGTCTTTGAAACATATATCGGAAGTAAAAGAATTTGAATAACACTTGCATTTAACTGCATTCATTTATTTTCTATATTATACAAAACATTTCACCTAAACCTGGTGTTTCTACTTTTATAAATAGGCCGTTACATCCTTGTTACTTCTGTGAATATTTGCTACCCTGGTAAATGTTTATTCATTTTTTCCCTGTTGTTTGTAAACACTGGAAAAAAACACCCATACATTTATATAT
>NC_068990.1:13641319-13642859 GCF_001194135.2 Octopus bimaculoides
ATATATATATATATATATATACATATAATTAAGGGATCAGCAAATATCTGCGGTATCACTTGTCGCGCACATGGTAATTTCTTGAAGGAAGGACAGTTAGACTGGCTGACCGAGGTGGATTCGGTTATGCTTTCAGATCTGTGTCGGTGTGGAATGTTACTTGTTCATGCTTGTACAGTTTGCTAGCATAGTCGAATTTACTGCTGGAATACCGTATTGATGAAGGAAATTGAGTATCACTCATAATCTAGAAACGCGTCTACGGTTATTCTTCGAAATGGTTAGTTTTCATTGTTTTTTTCTTCTTGTTTTTGCCTTTGTGAGTTACAAGTGATGCTATCTGTGCGAGTCTCAGCTTTTTTAGCTGCTATTTCTGAACTTCGGTATATGGTGAAGCAAATATTTGCTGATCCCTTAATTATGTTTATAAATATATATGAACTTTTAAATAAGTTCTCCACCAATAATGGTGCTTACATACCGATGGGTTTGGTAAAAAGTATTAATTATTAATTGTTGATTTATTAATGAATTAATAAATTGATAATCCTTTACCCTTTTTAATTTGGATATAGATAGATAGATAGATAGATAGATAGATAGATAGATAGATAGATAGATAGATAGATAGATAGATATCGAGAGAGAGAGCGAGAGAAAGAGAGAGACTCGGATATACATACATACACACACATACATATATATGTATATATGTACGTATATATGCAAGCATGCATGTATGTCTGTCTGTATGTATGTATGTATGTACTTACGCCCGTATATATGTATTTCTGTATGTATGTACGTAT
The DNA here is from genome assembly GCF_001194135.2 of Octopus bimaculoides. Classification (NCBI taxonomy): domain Eukaryota; kingdom Metazoa; phylum Mollusca; class Cephalopoda; order Octopoda; family Octopodidae; genus Octopus; species Octopus bimaculoides. The sequence goes on from NC_068990.1 coordinate 13,642,129, forward strand.
GTATACGTATGCAGTCAAATACTAATGTCGATTATGGACGCTTTAATCAATTACAGTCTCCCTCCCGGTATGAGTCGCTTGCTGTGTTGTAAGAAATTATTGTACTTACACGAAGAAAACAGCCTACGCACACTGCTTTTAACATAGATATATGGCACATTTTGACAATGTTCATTATGCAATGCCAATTAACGTGGCGCCAGGCTTAGCAGAAACAGCAGCAGATCTCCTTAGAATCATACCTCACTGACTTAAATTATAAACGTCTTTGATTCTCTGCTGTGTGTGAGAAAATAATATTGTCTAATATATGAACAAAAATCAAGGCTTCGTAACTTATACTTTTATAAGACAAGACGCCAAACTGTCTTCAAAGAATTCTGAAGCATTCGTTCACTTCAGGCGCACAATGCAGTTTTTGTATATCAAAAACAGTTTTTATTCCTTTCATTCTCCTTACTCTCTTTTTCTCTCTCTCTCTCTCTCTCTGTCTCTCTCTCTCTCTCTATAATCGAACTCTCCGAATTTTCCATCTTTTGCAGTATCTTCAGCTCACAGACGCGCATGCGCGAGTAAGCATAGAAATGCCCAAAAATAGTACTCGAACACACAAGAGGGATTAATATGCTGTTATTAAAGCTGCAAAATTCTTCACGAACTCTTTGCGAAAGCTTTTGCAGGTCTAAGAGAAGTGTGTGTGCGTATATATATATATATATATATATATATAT
>NC_068990.1:13643562-13644249 GCF_001194135.2 Octopus bimaculoides
ATATATATATATATATATACATATTCACTATTTATCTATTTCATATTTCATTCCTTATACTTGACGAATCTCGGGATTAGTTTCGATTACACAGCGAAGTTAACGATCAAAAATTAAGAAAACGTTAGAAACAGATAAAGTATGCAAGATTTTGTATCAAATAGACACTGTATCCAAAACTCATTATCACTTTTAAATACGTATGTCTTCCTGACTCTGTCTCACCATTGAACCTCAGAATTACCGTCAATTATATTTTAAATATTATATTAACAACTGATAATTGGCCCTACTATGGCTAAATAGAAATCTAATATACTAGCGGGACCCTTGTATATTTCACGGAATTAATGGTAAATCTAATGGGTTATTTCTGAAAACTTTATCCCAAAAACTTGAAAGTGTACCCTGTGTTGTGTCTGTATAGAACGATAGTCGCTCATCTGCTACTCATTGAAAAGTGAAAGAAATTGTAATACGATGATTATTTAATGCACTATATATACATAATATATATACATAATTCACACACATATATTCATACATCTATCTGTGCAGCTAGCATTCTACCAAACCTATAAGTTTGGTAGAAGAAACCGCATAAATAGAAATAAATACATCATTATACTTGTATGTGCGTGAGTGTATATATATATATATATATATATATATATATATATATATATA
>NC_068990.1:13646830-13650420 GCF_001194135.2 Octopus bimaculoides
ACCTGAAACTCTGTGGAATTAAAGCAACGAATTGAAATAATAAGCTTTGAAAATGCGAATATTTAGCAAATGCTAAATAGATTACCGTTAATAAGCTATCTGTTTATGCCCATGAAACATTTCTCGTCAAATTTCGGCATTTTCGTCAAGTTGATGTCACGTTTTTGAAAGATGGATGCTGATTTAAAATCGATTTTTTTTTTAATTTCAAGTGCGTAAGTGACCGCATGAGAATAAGCGAAGTTTCATCAAGATCTGTTGGATATAGAGGTGACTGCCAGAAAGTCACCTTTATATTGTGTTACATACAAATGGTCACTAGTTTTATGCCTTGTTTTTCTATGATGTATTTTTGTTTTGCCTTCTGTGGTGGTTTAAGGCTTTTTCATTTTTGTTGTGTGTGTTCTAGAAGTATTGCATTAGAGGTTGTTCTGTACTTTGAGGAATTTGGTTATTTCATGTGTATAACAAGTTGCATTTTGAGTTACCTCGTAGGATGCATCTTTTAGATGTAGCAATAATGATTTTGTTAAGTATATGTCAAATATATGTACAGCAATACCATTAAAGTCGAATTCTGAAAACCTAGGCTCTGTCAATTGCTAGCTTTCGTTCCAGTCGTTTTTTTATTTTGTTTTTGTTTTTTTGTTTTTTTAATAATCTGAAAGTGTTTTTGCTTCCTTCATTAATGCATGCATGCGTAGTGATTGAAATAGTTAGGCTTCCGAATAAAGTTACGCAATTTTTTGTCAAGTTTATTTAGCAGATAGGAGTGTTAAGCAGAATGTTTTGTCTTAGGAAGAGTTGTAGTTGGCTTGTTAAGGTATCTGTTTGCTTCTAGTATTGTAATTTTATGTGTAGAAGAACTGAGACAAATTTTAAAGAAATACGATAAAATATAGACATTTAAATAATTCTAGAAAAATCGATAATCAATCAAAAAATCCCTTGTTTTAATTACTTTCCTCGATCTTGTGACAAATTGGATCTTAAAACAGAACAGTCCAGATTTCATTAAATGCATTCACTAGATTATATTTATTTAGTGATTTCACTTTGGTAATTAGCTATTTAAATTTTACGACAAATGTCTTCAATGAAATTTAAGCCCGACACATTTGGAAGCCATATTAACATAATATTGATTTCCTCAAAATAGCTCCGTCATTTCTGAGACGAATAATATGATGCATTATTTAGTTGAAGTATCATATTATGCTTCGCTAATTTACCAGATAATTCAATCAACAAATCATATGTTGTTCAAATTTGAAAGATCAATCGAAATTTATTAGTAACTTTGCACATAGCTCGAGTATTCTGTGTTAAGATCCAAATTTTCCTCCTAGCAAGCTATGCAATTGTGGCCAGTCAGAATAAATTTTATTTCTCTAATCATCAATGGTTTGGAGTTTATGATTCAGTATTTATTGTAGACTGTTCTTATGTGCTTTCTTATAAGATACAGTTTATAAAACGTTGCTCGTGACATAGCATCGTGAGTGAGAAAATATGTTCGGGACATAACTGAGAATTGATTATTTAACTTAAACTACGTTGGTTATCTTTGCATCACGTTTCTGATGAGGAGCGTGATGCGATGTTAGAAACAATGTGTGAATTGTCGTCGTATACATTTTCATTCGTTATTCTTAACTATTACAAAATATTATAGAAGCTGTTGTTTACGCATAGAGCTAGTTCAACTTTGATTGAAAAAATATATACTCATAGACATTGTAGTAGCAGTGATTCGTTATTTTTTTCTTTTGTTTAAGGCATATCTATGTGGTTAAGAATTCGCTTTACAATCACATCTTTTGGGTTCAGTCCCGCTACATGCTCCCTTAGGCTAGTATCATTTACTGTAGCCGACCAATGTTACGTGAGTAAATTTTGTAGACGGAAATTATGAAAGCCCGTGATGTGTGTATATATATGTATGTGTGTGCGTGAGTTTCTGTCTATTTGTGTGTGTGTCGGGTGGTGTTTATGTATGTGTATCTTTCCGTTTACGTTTGATCCCCACAGCCGTTTGAAAACCGGGGCTGATTATTTTTACGTCCCCGTAACTCACAGGTTCTGCAAAAGAGCCGATAGAGTAAGCACCATATTTAAAAAGTAATTACTGAGGTCGTTTGGCTCGATTAAATGTTTCAAGATGGTACACCAGCGTGGCTCCAGTCCAATGAGTGAAACAAAACAAAAAGGATAAAAAGGTATGTAAAAGGTATGTAAAAGGTATGTAGGACTATACTGTCTGTTGTCGCTTTTAAACAGATCAGGTGAGATCCATTAACATAGACATGTATTATTACATTTCCACGGATTAATATTATTACTACATATATAGCAGACTTAATGTATAGACATGTTTTCCGTAAGTTCTTATGCGTAACACTTATAACCGAACATGTAATATATATATATATATATAGTGCAAATTTACAGAAAACAAATGAAGAAGACAGGTGAAGGAACAAGTAGGGGTATTCGTTTAGCGCTCAGGAAGAATGGCAGTCTTTGAAGTCTAGAACCTGCGCTCTTCAACAGAAAGGATTGAGAGAGAGAAACTGGAGAGAAAACGTATGTATGTATGTATGTATGTATGTATGTATGCATGTATGTATGCATGCATGCATGCATGCATGCATGTATGTATGTATGTATGTATGTATGTACGTATGTATGTATTTATATATGCATGTATGTATGTACATCTGCGGCGCGTTAACATTAATCCAATGTGTATGTATATAGAGGTTTTATTTTAAATATGAGATACATAACGATTGAATTTTTTTGTGAATTCAGTTTGCAGAGTAATTTTATATCAAAAGAGAAGAATGGAAAAAATTTGGTATACTTTTAATATGCCAAATATTTATAAGCTTATGTTTGCATATTTATAGGCTTATAAATGTTTGCATATCTACAGGAATAAAATCACATAAATAAACCGATACAGAAAATATGGAAGATATTTGCTTATGAAATAAGATATAGTGGCTATTAGTTCATATTTCAGTTAATATTTCTGATTTGTTTATGTACTAAAATTACTTTTACTAAAATAATTATAGAAAATACTTTAATGGAGGTGTTTTCCGATTTTCTGTAATTTTTATTATAATTCGTATGATTCTGTTTATATTCTTCTTCTGTTTTTTCTTTTTTTCTTTTTGTGCATTTCAGCATTAATTCTTTGCTTCAAGGTGGTGAGAATCGTTAGACTGTTGGGCAAAATGCTTGGCGGCATTTCTTCCGATTTTACGTTCTCAGTGCAAATGCCGCCGAGGTCAACTTTACACTTCGCCCTTTCGGGGTCGATGAAATCCATTTGCACTATTCCCCGAAATTGATGGCACTGTGCCAAAATTTGGAACGAATGTTAGTTTCTTAGCAATCAGCACTTATGGGCATAATATCCAAATCCTATAAGCATTCGGGGTGATTGCTTTTCAGAATAAAGTGTGGATTGTAATAATAATTTAACAGCATCCCTCTCTCTCTCTCTTCCTCTCTCTCTCTCTCTCTCTCTCTCTCTCTCTCTCTCTCTCTCTCTCTCTCTCTCTCTCTCTCTCTCTCTC
>NC_068990.1:13651756-13652919 GCF_001194135.2 Octopus bimaculoides
ATATATATATATATATAAAAGAAAATAAGATGAAGTTATGAATGATTATCTGATTGTCTTATAAACTTTATTTACTTAAAGCCATGATGAGTTCCCTGCATCCTATAGCAGAAACAAGTTTGAGTTAATGAGGTTCTTGAGACAATGGTTCATCCGTTTGTCGTTATTTTCTTATTACTTATTTCTTTATTGTCCACACGGGGCTAAACATAGAGGGGAGACACAAGGACAGACAAAGAGATTAAGTCGATTACATCGACCCCAGTGCGTAAGTGGTACTTAATTTATCGGCCCCGAAAAGATGAAAGCAAAGTTGACCTCGGTAGAATTTGAACTCAGAACGTAAAGACAAGCGAAATACCGCTAAGCACTTCGCGCGGCGTGCTAACATTTCTGTTAGCTCACCGCCTTATTTTCTTATTACTGCTCTGTAGTCAACATACGCAACGCTTCGTTCTGGTGTATAACTATATTGAATTCTATACCAAGTTATTATTCTTCCAATGCCTCGTGTGCAGAATTGATGCCTGGTGATAGGCTATGAGCGAACAAATACTACTTACATAGTGAGAGAGAAAAAAAGATCATAGAGATGGCAGAAGATGGGGAGAACATGGAGTAGGTAGAGGAGAAGCAAGAGGGGTGGAGGTGCAGGAGAAGCAGAAGGAGAGGAGGGTGAGCAGGAGGAGAAGAAGGAGAGGAGGGTGAGCAGGAGGAGCAGAAGGAGAGGAGGAAGGAGGGTGAACAGAAGGAGCAGAAGGAGGATATGACAGTGTAGCTATGGCGGATAAATACATAAATACGCATAGGAAACGAAAGTTGATTTACTGTAAAAGGCTACCAATTTATACGTCTAAATAGCAGACATATGCATCAAATGTATTTAACTTTGTTTATATATCATTGGAGAAAATTAATTTTCACTTTATTTCGTAGCTTATATGAATTTTTAAAAATAATTAAGTCAAAAGATTGCCCCTGTTGATTCTATGTTATGGAAGTTCACACTCACCCTCCATTTCTCGCTCTCACTATAAAGGTCTATGTATCTGCCTACCTACCAAACAACATACCTACCTATCTATCTAGGTATTTATCTACCTATCTATCTATCTATCTACTTTTCATTATATATATATATACATATATACATACATACATAT
>NC_068990.1:13653073-13656808 GCF_001194135.2 Octopus bimaculoides
CAGTAACCTGCTTCTCCAACATACTGGAGAAGCAGGTTACTGTCAATCCCTATATATTTATGATTATAAATTATTTACCGAAGAAGGTTTTTTTCATACTGAGCTACCCGGCAGAATTGTTAATTATTAATTTTATTACTAATTGATGATTCCCTGCCCTGCATATCTATATATATATATATATATATATGAATGTATGTATATATTTGTATGCATGTATGTAAACGTATGTGTATATGTAAACACATATATACATATATGTATATACACATATGCAGATAGATATATATGCGTAGACTGTCAGAATGATGTCAACGCCTCTGATGAGAACCCAATAAGGTTCGAAAATCGATCAAGGTTGTTCATCATTTTATTAAACGGCGGTGCATCAGCATGGCCGGAGCTCTGAGCTGAAACTACAGAGAAAAAAATTATGTGTGTGCACGTGTGTGTAAGTGGATGTGTGTGTGTAAGTGGATGTGTGTGTGTATGTATATAGGAGAGAGGGAGGGAGAGAGAGAGAGAGAGAGAGAGAGAGAGAGAGAGAGAGCGAGAGAGAGAGAGAGAGAGAGAGCGAGAGAGAGAGCGAGAGAGAGAGAATGAATGAGAGACTTAACTCTAGTTTGAGGTCTCTAGTTTGAGGTCTTAATGACGTTTGGCAGGGATAGATATTCAACGGATTAGATCGGAATTATGTTGATAATATTTAGGAAAATATTTTAGGGGATCGAATTTTGAATCTTTCCCTTCTTCATCCTGGTCTTTCTTACGACCAATTTCTGTAGCTTTAATATTTTCCACTTTTCTTTCAGATTTATGTTAGAAACATAGATAGATAGATAGATAGATAGATAGATAGATAGATAGATAGACAGACAGACAGACAGACAGCTAGACAGACAGACAGATTTTTTGTTGCAGTACCAAGCGTAGGTAATGAAAAACAAATATTGGGTTGGAGCATAATTATTGCGGCTTTTTGTTAAGAAATTTTATTCGACAAAAACAATAACAACATGTAACAAAAACATCATTAGATGATTATTCTGGAGCATATTCACCATCTACTTCAATTAATGCTTCCCATTTGCTTAGCAGACGGTCAGACCGTCATTTAAAGATGTTTTTGTTAAATATTGTTATTGTTTTGTTGAATAAAATTTGTTGTAAATAAGCCGCAATAACTATGCACCAGCCCAATATTTCTTCTGAAGTACCTCAGGAACATTCTGGATGTCTTATATATACGGAGAAACAAGGTTTGACCTGTTTTAACATTTTAAGCATACTCTTACGTTTATGTCTGATTCAACATGGGTGTCCGCCCATAAGACAAATATGAATAATAATAAAAAAACAAAAAAAAAATGAAATAATACTTCAGAACAGAAAACAAACTCAAGTAGAAAAAAAAGTTAATTACTCAACGGGACATAAATATACGAAAGGAGGAAATGTTAATGACTTTCTAATGGGAAACAGTGGTAATAATTCAAAAATTCCAAGGAAAACAACGACAATAATCCAAATATATACAAACAAGTTTTGCCATAGAAGGAAAACAGTGAAAATAACATTTTTTGATCTTTTACAAACACAGCCAGGATTAGATGTTAACAGAGAGAAAAAAGCTGCTTTGTAGGATTTTGTGACGAAAAAGTCTACGTCTTTGCCAAAGCTTTTCAAAGCTTCTTAAAGATTTTGTCAAACTTTTTCAAGACCCAGAGGAAAGGGACACATTTGTCTGCGTCGTCAGATGCAGGATACTTTTCCTTATTCACTTCTGACTTGAAGAGGAATTCGACGATGCATGAAGTACTATATCCTCTCTTGCTCTGGGCAAGCCTTATGGGATCATATGCCTACATTTTTCTTTAGCTGAGCAATACAACATGCAGCTGCCAGTGAGAGGCAAGTTAATAGCTACATATTTACCACTAAGTGCCATGAACGTTCATTATATCCAGAAGACTTTGGTATACCGAGATAAAGAAAACTACTGAAGACGGCGCAACAATAAGAAGACTCAGAAACTGGTGTTTCCAGAAAATTACTTGTTTCAAATTTAAGGATGGCCAAAAACATCTCGTCATGAACTTTGAGTGCCAAGAGACGAAGGATACTTTCTCCCAATAGTACAGCTTTATTGTCTTGAAATGATGAGGATGAGCTGAACAATGTGCATGGGAAGAGCAAACTGCCAAGGTGTTTTAGGAGATGAAAGTTATCTCGCACTGTCAAAAAAAAAGGACTTAATGGAAAGAGGAAAAACTTCTAAAAAGAAACCCTCGGTCCCCTTTTCTTACTACAACATATTTTCCGCGGCGTTATATATAGCATTTCGTCCGTCTTTACGTTCTAAGTTCAAAATCCTTTCATCTTTTTGGGGTCGATAAAATAAGTACCAGTTCAATAGTGGGATCGATGTAATCGACTTAACCCTTCCCCTGATCTTGCTCGCCTCGTGCCAAAATTTGAAATCATCTTTTATCATTATTATTGTTATTGTTATTATTATTATTATTATTATTATTATTATTATTATTATTATTATTATTATTATTATTATTATTATTATTATTAAGGTGGGGAGCTGGCAGAATTCCCAGCAGCCTGGACAAACGTTTAGCGATATTTCGTCCGTCTTCACGTTCTGAGTTCAAATTCCGCCGCGGTCGACTTTGCCTTTCATCCATTCGGGTTCGATAAATTGAATACTAGTGAAACAATGGGGTCGATGTAATCGACTCGTCCCCTCCCTCAAACTTTCAGGCTTTGTGCCTATTATAGAAAGGATTATTTTATTTATTTATTTATTTATTTACAAGATGCAGATTGCACTGTAAGTCCCCAGTCATTTAATAGAAAATAAATATAATCATCTAGCTCGTAGGTAAGTAAACGCTTCCCTCACCACCGTTAGTTTTTCCATTTATTTACTCTCCGCATACTACACAACTGTCATATTATACATCAGCCATTATAAATGCCTGTTGCTACACCATCGGCCACTCGACATTTCTACACCTATCATGCTGCCTAGCTTTCAACGAGGATTTTTTTCTCTCAAGTCTAATTTATTTTTTCTTTCCATGGATTATTTTCTTTTCTCCTCGTGGTAGCAATGAAAAATATTGAGTTATTCATTAGGGATGACGCTTTTAGCAAGAAAATTTTATAATTGGGATATTCCTCAAGGACAAGCCTGGTTATGATTAAACATACATTCTTCATTACTTGTCTAACAGATACTACAGCCGTATTAAAGGGATATTGTCTCGTCTACAAAAATGGTCGCTTTTAAATAAACTGACCTGCATAAGGAAGAGGTGGGGCTCAATCGGTTAGGTGAGTTGTTTCAGTGTCAGCAACAAGGGGAAGGTATCATTTTATATTATACAAACACACACACAATCACACACACACACACACACACACACGCACACTCACACACACATATATATACATATATACAAATATATATCTATATATGCATATATATATTATTGTATTTACGTATGTATGTATGTATATATATATATAAGTATGTATGTATATATATAGGTATGTATGCATGTGTATACACATATATATATATATATGTGTGTGTATGTGTGTGTGTGTATATGTATGTTTGTATGTATATATGTATATATATAGAAAGAGAGACAGATAGATAGATAGATAGATAGATAGATAGATAGATAGATAGATAGATAGATAGATAGATAGATA
>NC_068990.1:13657645-13663986 GCF_001194135.2 Octopus bimaculoides
TATATCTATATATGCATATATATATTATTGTATTTACGTATGTATGTATGTATATATGTGTATATATGTATATATTTATATAGATGTGTGTGGGTATGTATACATATGTATGTCTGAATATTCAAAGTCATCGTTATTTAAATTGTAAAGACATCGTAAAATTTTTTTTTTAATTTATAAAGAACTCATACATTTTGTACATCTGTTTGTATTTGTTTTTGTATTATCTGTGTAATTAGATCCATAGTGATCATAATTAAAATTTTACAAACTTGCTTAATTTATGACGTAATAATGTAAATTTTGCAGCTGAATTCACTCTTTTATTCTGATCTTGGATATATATGTATATATGTGTGCGTGTGTATGTGTGTGCGCGGGTAAGTGTGCGCATATGTGTTGGTGTGAGTGTGTGTGTATGTATGTGTGCGTGTGCGAGTGTACATATACACATGCATAAATATATGCATGAATATATATGTAAACACACACACACACATACACATACACGCATACACACACACACGTGTGTTATACTAAATGTAATGGAAATGTAGACGAAATTTTGTTTTTAACTGAAAGGGGACCTTCAAATTGCAGATATAGGTTGAGAAATGCTATTTCTATACAAGCTGCTACTCATCATTGGTGTCCATCATAACCGACGCACTTGTGACATCATTGAAGGCAAGGCATAAACCCCTTTTCAAAATATTCAAATGTGCAGTGTTATATAATGTCTTCAAATCCACATTCACCTCATTGTGTCATCAAAGTAGATCAGAATACATTCTCTCATTTCTGCATCCAAATCAGGTGTCAATTGTCGAAGTACCTCCTTTGCACACATTCTATGATGCTCAAATACTTCCACCACCTTTTGTAATGCATTGCGACTACGATCCAGTTGTATAGCAAGCTGATGGTCTGTGAATCGTCTGTCCACGCAAATACATTTATCCACTCGATAGTGATTTGTGCCTGTGGCTGCATTTGATGTTCTCACACTGCGTGATTATTATGCGATGTCGGTTTCTTATTTAAAGACATCTTCCATCCATCTCTGCATATTGCTCTTGTAATTGGTGTCATCCCTGCAAACAACTAAATGTCAGATAATTTGCACCCCATCTTCGTCAAGAAATCACTGACATAACGTTTCTTCGAATTGGAGCCTATGATCTGACTACAATGAAGAACAAGAACAGAAATCACCAGAGAGGAAGGGATACTCTGCTAACATATGCAGATCGATTCATATATGACATTTAACTACAAAGTTAGACCCACTTTTCCAATACTTGCAGTGCAACCCTTGTTTTGTTTATATCTGCGTATATGTAACTGTGTGTGCGTGCGTATATATATATGTGTGTGTACGCGCACACGCGTGTGTGTCTGTATGTATAGCTAAAGTTACCCTGACAAATCGAACGAAAATATCTCGGTATCGGAGAGGAATTGGAAGAAAGAACTAAACTATGCTTAGTCAAGTTGTTGACAATTTCACCATAAGACTTTTGGGAATTTCTTGCAAGCAGGTATCAGTTTTGGCATTTCTAGCTAATTTGTTTCGCCAAAAATTAAAACCAATCTACTGTAAACTGTAACACGTTCTTCTGGTAATCTCCGGATGTGATGTCCAACTTTTCTCGACAGGTTCGTTGTTATTCTTAGGTTCGATCTCGTATTGTAATTCAGAAAGATGTGCACAGTAATATACACACTCAGCTATACACGCTATATATTCTTGCGATCACGCGCGCACCACTGTGTATGTTGCTGACGTCATAAAAATATTTATAACTTTTCGAAAGAATTTGAAATAATCCTTTTTGGGAACAGGAGACCAAAGTACATACAACACTATAAATAATAGTATGCAAATATTGGGTTCAAAAAGTCTTCGTGGATAAAAATATCTACAGGAGATTCACAGTCGTGTCCCACGAGCCACCTTCAAGTTTTTCTATCCAAACGAGATTTTTCGAACCCAATATTTCCATACTAGTATTCGTAACATTATATGTGTGTCGAGATCCATTTCCTACATGTATATGTATATATTTTATTGAATAAATTTACTCTTTAGTAAGGCGGTGAGCTGGCAGAATCTTTAGCAAGCCGGGCGAAATGCTTAGCGGTATTTCGTCTGTCTTTATGTTCTAAGTTCAATTTCCGCCCAGGTGGGCTTTGTCTTTCACCCTTTCGGGGTCGATAAATCAAGAACCAGTCGCATCCTGGGTTCGATCTAATAATCCTACTCCCCCAAAATTTCGCGCCTTGTGCCTAGAGCAGAAAAGAAATTTACGCTTTAGTATTTCAAGATATTTTTTTTAATAATTTTGGTAAATATATATGTTAAAATAACTACTAGACCATGCGTCCTCACATACACAAACACAAAACACACACACACACACACACACACACACACACACACACACACACACAGAGGAACATATACGTATGTATACATGGAAGTGTTTTCATACAGATGTATATATATATGTTCGTGTGCTTGCATGAGTATACATGTGTATGTGTGTGTGTGTGTGTGTTTGTGTGTGTGTGTGTGTGTGTGTGTGATCGTGAGTGTGTGCATGAGTGTATGTGTTTGTCTGTGAGAGAGTGTCTGTGTGTATTTGTATACATGCGAGATCCTGCCTGTGTGAGTGTAGGTCTGTTCATTTTTACGCGTCTAGTAAAAACAAAATGAAACAAAAACAAAAACATTTAGTATAGACAATACAGAATCCAACCTGAACAGTAAAAAAAAAAAACAACTTCTAGAAGCGTTCTTAAAACCTAACAAGTTGCTTAGAATAGGAACCTATTAATATTTAAACGACACTGATTTCGAGTTTGAACGGAGAAACAAGTTAACTGTAAATGTCATTCTGACACTTCGTATGAATTCCCTAATGTCTCGTGTGGAATTTGTCAGCAACATAATTACAAAGAGTTCATTTCTTTCTACCAATCCGTCTCCTACATAGACAGATATCCGCCTTCGATTTAATGGCTTTCGAATCAATATACGTACATACATACGTTCGTAGTACGTACACACGTACATACATATATACATACATATATACAGTCATACACATATACTCGCGTGTGTGTGTATATATGCAAATATATTATATACGATATATATATATATATATATATATATATATATATATATATATATATATATATACACACACATAATAGTTATGTAATATATATATAAATATAGATGTTTATGTAGATAGATAGATAGATAGATAGATAGATAGATAGATAGATAGATGTTGATAAGTAACAGTCTAGGGAAGACGTCAATATCATCTACGCATGATTGATTGCATTAGTTTATTTATACCATTACCCAGGAGATGTACTCGACGAGATCAATCTGGCGAAAGGACAGATTTGAGCACTCCTTTTGCAGACGTAGCGCGGTAGAAGACCATATAAAATAGTACGCACGTAAAAGGCAATATGAACAACGTTAACGGCAAAACAAAGGGTAACGGTTAAGAAAAGAGAGGAATGGAATTTTTCCAATAAATATTCATAAACACAGATATAAATGCAGTGTATTTACACGTTTATATATACGCATTAAGTAACATGCTTGTACAAACAGACACGCACGCTCACAAATATATGGCAGCAATTTTCACCACTGTCTATTAAAGCCTTCGGAACCTTCAAGAATGATGCATGTGTTATCAAACGAAGATGACCGAATAAAACCTCGGGACAGTACAAAAATAAAATAAAAATAGAATAAACCATAACTCAGTCTAATGGAACGCCAAAATTAAGGAGCAGTGATGGTAAAAAAAAAATAGGATATGCATGGTTATCCTAATAACAATATGAATAATAACAATTGTCATAAAAATAGTAGCCCATTCTATTCTATAAATAAAACCTTTTTTATTTTCTATAAAAATAACCCTTTTTTTCTATAAAAATAACCCTTTTTTCTATAAAAATAATATTACTTTTTTCCTATGCAAATGATAACACTTTTGTTCTATAAAAATAATAACCCTTTCTTTCTACAAAAATAATCATACTTTTTTTTTTCCTATGGTCTGAAATTTTGGGAAGGAGACTAATCTATTACATCGATCCCAGTGCATAACTTGCATTTGTTTCATCGACCGTGAAGGAGTGAGAGGCAAAGTCGACCTCGGTGAAATTTGAAATCAGAAAGTAAAGACAGACGAAACACCGCTTAGCATTTCGTCTGGCGTGCTTACGTTTCCACCAGCTCGCCAGCTAAATAAAACCTTTCTCTTTAAGGGTCTAGACCAAACATTTTAAGGAGGAGGCAAGTCGATTACATCGACCCCGGTGTTCGAAAGGTGCCTATTTTATCAACTCCAGAAGGCTGAAAGGCAAAGTTTGAACACGGCAGAATTTGAACTCAGCATGTTAAGACTATCGAAATGCCACCAAACATTTTGACCGACACGCTAACCATTCTGCCAGCTCATCATCGTAAAAAGCGACTTCCAAATCTTGGCACAGGGCCAGCAATTTAGGGGGATGACGTAAGTCGATTATGCCAGACTCAGTGCTCGACTGGTACTTATTTTATCTACACCGAACGTTTTAAGGGTAAATTCGTCCTCAGCGGAATTTGATCCCAGATTGTGAGGACTGCCGAAACGCTGCGATGCATTTTGCCCGGCAAGCTAAGAATTCTGCCAGCTTAACGCCCATATAATAAGCCCTTCCATTATAGGCACAAGGGCTGAAATGGTTGAAGAGGGTCGATGAGCGCAATGCATTTTATCGGACGCTCCAACGATCCTGCCAGGTCGCTGCCTTTGTATTATGATTATAATTCTTCCTAATTGTCATACAAGACCATTAATTTTGAAAGAACCATTATCTGTTACATAGCCCACAGTAGTCACTAGAATTTATTCTACTCAGTCCGTAGAGATAAAAGGCAACATCGCCATCGGTGGAATTCGAACTTAGAACGTAATGAACCGGAATAAATCGAGCAACACATTTTGTCCGACGCGATAACAGTAAAAGATATATGTGAAATGATAACGATTAATTCAAATTTTGGTACACAGAGCCACTCCTGCGCCATATAGATAGAGAGAGAGAGAGGGGGGAGAGAGAGATGACAATACGCACACGTTAATTATTTATAAGCGTTGCCAATGGATTAGGTTATCCTTTGCTGAGAAGATCGAAGAAGATCGAAACACATTTATGGCTGCCATCTGTAGAATTGAAAAAGACGACTGCAGACATTAGAATTGTGTCTATTTTTCCGAAAAGTGACATATTTAAAGAACCCTGGATTCATATCAACTTATGAAATAAAAAGAAATGCTATTTTATTCAAATTTCCATATTTCAGAAGACGCGAGTTACATGAAAGCCTATATATGCATACGATCTAAGAAAAATACAATCATTTCAGTTGAAATACTTTGATGATATAAGACTGAAAAACATCTTATTCCTATTCGCCGTACATCGGTGTGCACAGTATTCTGCATATATACGTTCGCTATGGCGTTTGCCATAAAATCTCACATTTGTACAAGCATATACATATGCAGTATTTGACATCAAAAGTGTTCCCTCATTTCAGTAACGTATATTTAGGAGACACCTTTTTGGAGCATTAAAACTTATGGAAGATCCAACTTCGTCCCAGAGTTGTGTTTGTGAGACACAATTTAGGAAAAAGTGTGTCTCAGATACAACCATATATGGAAAATGCATATATATATATATATATATATAGAGAGAGAGAGAGAGAGAGAGAGAGAGAGAGAGAGAGAGAGAGAGAGAGAGAGAGAGAGAGAGAGAGAGAGAGAGAGAGAGAGAAAGAGAGGGAGAGAAAGAGAGGGAGAGAGAGAGATAGAGAGAGACAAATATTATGCATGTTCTTCACACTCACACTCACACACACACACACACACACACACACACACGTGCTAGCTGGTCTACTTCACAAGTTTTACTGCTTTTTTACCTTTACTTTTCAAGTAACTGTGACACACACCACAAGTACGTACGTAGGCATTAGCATATTAATATTTAGGATATATATATATACAGAAGGAGAGAAAGACAGACAGACAGACAGACAAACAGACAGACAGAGGCAGACATACATACACACTCACACCCAAAGAGGAGGGGCAGAGAAAGAGAGAGACAGAGGAGAGAGAGAGACAGAGGAGAGAGAGAGACAGAGGAGAGAGAGAGAGACAGAGGAGAGAGAGAGACAGAGGAGAGAGAGAGACAGAGGAGAGAGAGAGACAGAGGAGAGAGAGAGACAGAGGAGAGAGAGAGAC
>NC_068990.1:13665003-13665949 GCF_001194135.2 Octopus bimaculoides
TATATATACATGTATATATACATATATGTCATTGGAAAAGAGAACATATAGAAATCGGTGAGGTAGTTTTAATAAATTTTTCGAAAACATTTAAACTACAATTCGTTTATAACATTCAGGCCAAACCAACTCTTCTATAACAATGTGGACAAGTTATCATACGGGGTTCGATACACATCATATTGTTATGAGAAACGCATACACACACGTATGTATGCAAAATGTATCCGTTGCACATCAATGAGTATGCGTATATGTATCTATGTAATGTATGCATGTGTGAAAGAGTGCAGAAAACGAAACAGTTAATCCATAACTCAGTAAGTTTGAAACTTGGAGTAAAAATAATATTTTGTTCGTCTAGGTACAAACGTTTCTGTCTGTCTGCTTTGTGCTTGCCTGTCTGTTTGAACGTATGTAAGCATGGATCGATCGATAGATGGATGTATGCTTTTGTTTGTATCTGTGTGTATATGTATGTGTGTATGTATGACTTCATATATATATGCGCGTGTGTGTGCGTGTGTGTGTGTGTGTGTGTGTGTGTGTATACATATATATACAGAGAGAGGAGGGAAGGAGAAAGACAGAGAGAGCCGATGAACGCCATATCTA
Source organism: Octopus bimaculoides (assembly GCF_001194135.2). Classification (NCBI taxonomy): domain Eukaryota; kingdom Metazoa; phylum Mollusca; class Cephalopoda; order Octopoda; family Octopodidae; genus Octopus; species Octopus bimaculoides. The sequence continues at coordinate 13,665,619 of NC_068990.1, forward strand.
ATTACAACATCTTACGTAGGTTTCATTAATATAAGGTGAGTATTGGTTTCATAATGCAAATAACACAACTCTTATGAGTGAATTCTGCCAGTGGATTTTTTGAACTGCAGCTGAATATATGTATGTATATATGTATGCATGTATGTATGTATGTATGCATGTATGTATGTATGTATGTGTGTGTGTGTGTGAATGAACGTATGTATGTATGTATGTTAAATGTATGTATATATATGTACGGATGCTTGTAAGTACGGATGCACGTATTCGTATATATTCATATAGTATGTGTATATATATATTATATATTAAATTGAAGTTATATATATAT
>NC_068990.1:13666974-13669501 GCF_001194135.2 Octopus bimaculoides
ATATATATATATATATATATATATACATATATACACGCATGCATATAAAAATGCATATACAAACGTTATTTCTTTGTATAATTTCTAACAATTTTATCCAACGTTCGTTTTTATCATAATTAGCGGCTCTCTTGAACTCTTTATGCAAAAGGAATTAAACGTAATGCAACCGCTTATTAGTTGAAAAATTCCGGCTATTGTTATCAGAAGTTTCAGATAAGCTATTGCACAACCACTGTAATCACTACCAAAATCAAAAGAATGCGCTCTAGGCATACAGACGTCGTATGTGTATGAAGATGTTTGTGATGGGAAATCTCAGAGTTACATCGGTGTCAGAATAATTTCTGTTTCCATTGGGTGTAGAAGTACTGAATTGTATTAAATTCGGTCGCTACGACTGAATTACCTTGTGCATATGTGTACATAGTAGAAGCCATTTATCATAATTACAGTTAATATTAGCAAAGGGTAGTTGTTAATCTTATGTTAATAAAATGTTGTCACGAGATTCCTTAATATGATTTAGATATATAGAAGTGAGTTGACTTTGTTAGTGTCCACCGTATTTTCATAAAGCCTTAAATGAATATCTACAAAAGAATATATGTTCGTGATCTCGCACTGAAACTGTGCATAACATATTTTGAGAACTTGGAATCAAACTTCCCTCAAATTGTATACATTTTCTTAGGAGAAAACAGATCGCGCAGAGTATGGAGATGCTGGGACTAAGCTTTTTCTTCCTCGCTCTCACTATCTATGTCTGAAATAGCATAAAACACACTCACACGCACACACTACACCACACCACACCACACACAGACATAGACGCGCGCTCACAAATGCACACACAGAAAAGATTGGAATATAGAGAGATGGAGGAGTTTGACTGTGATTAAGGCGGTAGTATGTTTGTGAAATCAAAATTATTTTTTTCTCCGTTTCTTTTGCGTCTTTGTTTCTTTCATCTTATCTCTCCCTTTCTCTCTTTCTCATATTTTCCGTCTCTCACTCTCTTTCACACTCTCTCTCTCTCTCTCTCTCTCTTACTCGAACAATGGAATAGGGAGACAGATGGAATGAGATAGAAAGAGTTAGAGAATGAGAGAGCGAGAGCATTCATTGAGTAACACATTTCAATAACAACGTTCTTTGCAAAATCTTTCTTCAATGAAGTATTAATGTAATTTTTATTGGATTCAATTTCAAAAGTTGTACGGCGTAGAATTCGTACTGCAACACCTCAAAATACCTCTGTCGGCTTTAATTACTAAGCAATGAATATTAAAGGCATCATGGGGCCTCGATTTTGAAAGCACAGCTGAGATCTCTAAGATGTATTTCATATCAAAGATTTTCACTCAACAAAAGCATCTGGATCAAAACCTGCAACGGTCTTAATTCTTGGTGACGTTCTTTTACGCAACGCTTACAATAATTTTCATTTCCTAAATTGTACAATCTTGTAAAAGAATGCAGATTTGCATTTACAGCAATATTCAAAAATATACCCGAATGTTAATAAAATATTGCTTTCAAATGTTGGTAAAATGCCACAAATTTCGTGGGCAGGTTAAATCGGTTACGTCAACTTCAGTATTCATCTGCTACTTGTCTTATTTATTTATTGCTCACAAGGGGCTACACATAGAGGGGACAAACAAGGATAGACAAAGTGATTAAGTCGATCACATCGACCCCAGTGCGTAACTGGTACTTAATTTATCGACCCCGAAAGGATGAAAGGCAAAGTCGACCTCGGCGGAAATTGAACTCAGAACGTAACGGCAAACGAAATACCTCTAAGCATTTCGCCCGGCGTGCTAACGATTCTGCCAGCTCGCCGCCTATTGCTATATCTGCTACTTATCTCATCGACCCCTAACCTATCCAAGACTTGTGAGCGTATTTGGTAAATGGTAGTTAAAAGAAACTCCTTGTATGTATATCTGCGTGTTTATGGGTGTGTGTGTGTGTGTGTGGTGTGTGACTGTGTATGTATATGTGTATGTATATATATATATATATATATATACATATATATACATATATATATATATATATATGTGTGTGTGTGTGTGTGTGTGTGTGTGTGTATATATATATATATATATATATATATATATATATATATATATATATATATATGTGTGTGTGTGTGTGTGTGTGTGTGTGTGTGTGTGTATTAATAGTAATGGCAAGACAACAAAAGAATGAAAGATACCTCGGTATTATGTAAATAGAGGTATTTATCTGTAATATAATATGTGACAAATTATTCGGTTGTTATAATAAGACTCCGAGGATTGCCTCGATAACTGAAGAGATGTGGGAGGAGGCTTCCGCCCCGACATCCGAAACTTGGAGTCTTATTATGGCAACCGAATAATTTGTCACATATTATATCACAGATATATATGTATATACATATAATTCGTGCGTGAGTGATTTCGCGAATGTGTGTGTGTGTGACTGTGTGTATGTATATGTATATATATATACACACACACACACACACACATAT
>NC_068990.1:13670190-13676486 GCF_001194135.2 Octopus bimaculoides
ATTCTATCGGTCTCTTTTGCCGACCCGCTAAGTTACGGGGACGTAAACACACCAGTATCGGTTGTCAAGCGATGTTGGGGGGACAAACACAGACACACAAACACACGCATACACATATATGTAAACATATATACGACGGGCTTCTTTCAGTTTCCGTCTACCAAATCCACTCACAAGGCTATGGTCGGCCCGAGGCTATAGTAGAAGACACTTGCCCAATGTGCCACGCAGTGGCACTGAACCTGGAACTATGTGGTTGGTAAGCAAGCTACTTACCACACAGCCACTAAAAAAAGACAAAATAAAAGCGGAGAAGGAATCACCCAAGCATTATCTTCCTGGTCGTTACTATTGTATTGCCCAACATGACCATCATTATCCTCATTATCATTATATCCGCCGTCATCGTTATGGTAACGCTGTGGAATGACTGACTGCATAAAATGGTAGACTGGCAACGTCGAAAGGCTATCGGAGAAAATACCTGACGGTTCTTAGTTTCGCCAATTTATTTTGTGACTGTAAAACCCACTGAGGTCGAATTTCTCCTTTTCATTTATATCAGTAGTCATTATAAAATACGTACCCATCAAGTACTGTGGCCGTTATAAGAAACGGTTATTCAAAGTACTTGACTACGCACTGATGTTGGAAATCAATCCTGTTTAAGACTGCCTGAATACGACAAACGTGTTTGTGGGATTTTCTTTCTAAACAATTCCAAATATTATAGTGGTAGAAGGATTGGTTGGACCCTGACGTGAACCTTTCCCCCTACTTCCCTTCAACTTAACCGAGTCTGCGAGAAAAGGGAGACAGCCGGACGAATAGGTCGACATTGGAATGGAAAATAGAAAGGAAAGTTTGATAGCGAGGATAAACGGCACGAGTACTTAAGTGGTACTCTCTAGGGCTCGAAATATGGAGCGTAAACTTGACCTTGGTGGTAGGATTTGAACAGCCCTGTGTTTTTAAACAGGACTAACTTGAATAGCGATGCATTCTCTCCGACGTTGTAAGGATTCTTTCATTTCTCTGCTTTTTGTGTATCACAATCGATTATATCAACCCAGTGCGTTATTATTACATATTTGATCAGCTGTGCACTGATGAAACGCAATGCAAACCCAAATATAATGGGAAATGGGACATAGCTAATTACTGTTTCAGTTGAGAGCTGACTATTTACTAATCACAGATTGGCACATGGATAGCTCATTTCTTTCAATGTTAGGGCCAGATCATCCTTGATTATAGCGAAACTATGAACAAAATGTGTTCAAGTCGTGATTATCTTGTCTTGTTTATCGTGGACACTGTTTTCTTTTCAATATAGTAAGCTTTAATTATTTGACGGAGATTTGAGTGTTAATCGTAGGAGCCTCCTTCGTTGATGATTTTAAGAAAAATACGTGAACTGGGAAGGAGTTTTAATGGACAGCTAATTTAAGAAAGAACTTTGGGTGTAGTGTCTGGGTCTGTGGCTCAGTGTAGAGAACAGATGGTTCAAAGGTAAGCTGGTACATCGGGTTGATTTAAACAATTGCAGTACACACTTTTACTTAGTTCAGAAAAGAAAAAAGTAAGATTGAAGTTCATACAGTTCGTGAGTGGATTAGTGATTGTAGTGTGTTGACGAGTGAAGGTTATTGGAATTTAAACGGCGTCAGGAGCTATTTGCAGCTGTTACAAAAGCTCCAATATTATACAGGAATCCAATTCACCGATACCGACGACGAATATATATTAATACAACTTGCAAAGCAGAAAGAATTGGTGATATAGAAGTGAGCAAATCAATGTACTTGAAAAGCATTCAAATCAGAACGAAAAACGAATATTTTGGTTGTTGAAAAACATTAAACTTACACGTCAAAAGCATACGTGTCATCATCACATTTTCAATGCCAGCTTTTACGCGTAACTCCGTGGGTCGAGAGAGAATGAAATTCTTTAGACTGTTATATGAGAAATCTATTAGAATAATACACTAAATGCAAAACCTTAAGTCTCCCATCACTAGAAGAGAGGGTGATAAAGAACGGTTCAGTGTAGATAGAAAGATTAGAAAATCATTAATATTGACATTAGTTTTTCAACTGCTACGTGTCCTTGTTGATTATTAAAACAAAAAATGTCAAACGTAAGAAAATTCTTCATACGAGAAATTCGTGTATATTTCGAACAGCTAAAGTTTGAATTTAAAGATACAGCAAAACGGATTTACTGACAGCACTTACTCAACTGTGGTGAACAACTATAAAAGTTTGACTGTACATAGCTAATACATCTACTAGCTAAACGCCACCTACATTAAAATACAAACTCCGGTCTGTATGCGAAATTTCAGTCTGAATCGGTTGAAGGAGAGAACAATATTTGTGATACAAGAGCAACCTATGATCACTGTTATATTAAAGTGACTAACCACAGCTCCTACATTATAAATAGTTAATATCACTAGTACTGAGTATTTATGGAGACAATGAACCGCTTTATAACAGGATATTTCAAACTATCTCTAACAAAATATACATGAAAACGTAATAATGTAATAAAATTAATTGAGATACAAATAGTCAACATAAATGAAATGCTTCATGACAAAAACCGCTTGTTATACGTTTGAACCTCCGACTGTCATAGAAAATAATAACAATGCCAAAACACTATGGAACTTCAACATACGAAAAGAGCAAAAGTTAGTGCATAATGAATCTGATATCATTCTCCAAGACAAAAATCATAATAGCAAATTAATTATTCACATAATAATCCAAAATCACTATAAGACGTATAGAAGAGAGCCGAAAAACAAAGAACTTACATCGGTGCAGCTGGTGAAATCATGAAGTTATCGTCCCGTTTGTAATTATCATAGCAACACTGCAACAATGCCATTTCTTTAAGGACATTAGTAAATTTCCTATATAGGACTATAAGCGCTTTTATACACTATCGTTTTTACGGTATGAGAACACTTTAAATAGTGTTATAACACGTGTATGCATGGTCTCCAGCTGAACCAAACCGTTGTACAAAGGATTGCATAAACTCTGGAGATCATTCATGCTTTTCATTTTTCAAACAATGAATAATGAGGATGAAAATAACGTAATGAGGATGATGATAATAACACTACTATTAATTGCTTCAAATTTTGAAACAAGGCCAGTAATTTTAGCGTGGGAGATACGTCGTTTACATCGACTGCAGTCCTCAAAAGTACCTATATTATTTTATCAACTCCAAAAGAATTAACAGCAAAGTCAACCTCGAGGAAAGTTGAATTCAGTATGCAAAGACGAAATGCCGGCAAGTATTTTGTCCGAATGGGTAAGGATTCTGCCAGGTCGCTGTAAAGAGCCGGAAGAAATACCGCAGATCGCAGATTATTTGCTTCCGATGCAATAAAGATTCCTTCAGGTCACATTTCGTCCAGCATACTAGCGACTCTGCCAGCTCACCACCTAATAATAATAGTAATAATAATAATAATAATAATAATAATAATAATAATAATAATAATAATAATAATAGTAGTAGTAGTAGTAGTAGTAGTAGTAGTAGTAGTAGTAGTAGTAGTAGTAGTAGTAGTAGTAGTAGCAACAGCAATCAGCAGCAGCAGAAATGTATTGAGAGCTTCTTTTCTTCATACGTTAATAGTTTAGAAAAATATATTTACATTCTTGCCTAACCTACGAGGGCTTTGCTATATTCAAATTCATTACATTTCGAATTTATTCTGTGTTGTGTATAAATATTGTTTAATTACGAGCCTTCAAACGTACAAATATACGAAATGGGCTATGAATCGTGGTGTTAACGTCATTCATGTTTGTTTTATATAGATGCTAACCTGTACTCTTGAAAAAGGAAAGAAATGGATACGTCTTCTCCGAGAAATGGTCAACAAGCCATGAAACGGTCCGTGGCAAACTCCCTATGTTTTTAAAAGAATAGGCTTACATTCTTATTTATCACAGAGTGAAGCTTTGTAATATTTGAATTCATTGAATTCCATCGGATTTATGCAAAGGTATTAAATAAAATGTTACTCTTTTACTTGTTTCAGTCATTTGACTGTGGCCATGCTGGGGAACCGCCTTTAGTCGAGCAAATCAACCCCAGGACTTATTCTTTGTAAGCCCAGTACTTATTCTATCGGTCTTTTTGGCCGAACCGCTAAGTGATGAGGATGTAAACACACTAGCATCGGTTGTCAAGCGATGCTGGGGGGACAAATACAGACACACAAACATATACACATACATACATACATACATATATATATATATATATATATACACATATATGCGACGGGCTTCTTTCAGCTTTCGTCTACCAAATGCACTCAAAAGGCTTTGGTTGGCCCTAGGCTGCAGTAGAAGACACTTGCTCAAGGTGCCACACAGTGGAAATGAACCCGAGACCATGTGGTCGGTATGCAAGCTACTTACCACACAGACTATGTTAGTAATACTTTTTACTCTAGGAACAAGGTCTGAGATTTGGCTGGAGAGTTATAGTAACTGATACTTGATTTATCGATTCTGAAAGAATGAAAGGCAAATTTGACCTCGGCGGCGATTGAACTTACAACGTAGAAACTTTGCCTTTCATCCTTTCAGGGTCGATAAATTAAGTACCAGTCAAAGACTGGCCACCTCCCCCAAAATTTCGGGCCTTGTGCCTATATTAGAAAATACATTTTTATGGAGAGATATCTATTAATTTCAAACTGCAAGGCCCTAAGCTCTTTCATAGTAGAATCCTCCGACTTCAATACACTTGCTGCAGTGCTCCAGCCACTTCATGAGTGCATCATGAACGTCTTCCAAATTGAGGTCATCTGGGACCCTTGTCACAGCCTTCATCGTCTTCAAAATGACTACATCTGAGGTTCTCCTTCAGCTTTGGGGTCAATCAAAAGTCACAGAGTCCAAAGTCTCGACTGGAGGTAAGGCGAGGAATAGTTTTGATGTCCAGCTCTGTCAAGTATTTCGTTACCAGAAATGCTTGTTACTGAGTACCCCGGGAACAAACTCGGCCCAAATTTTGCCTCAATTTTTCATAATTCTCTGTATAATAGCTACAACCAATTTTCTTCCCTAGCTCTGATGTACTGTCGTCCTTCTCTCTCCCAAACCTCTATCTCTTTACCACCATTGAACCTCATGTACTACCGGAGAAGTTATTCCATACGCTGTGTAGAACATTTCACAATTCTTTGTAGCGTTTTGCCCAGTTAGACACGAATTTTAATGCATAGCTGCCTCTACAACCTGGTCAGCTGTGACGCGCCGTAGTAGTAGGACGTGGTCAAAGTGATGCTATAGCCGTCCCCTTCAATCTGGAATGAAAATAGTTGGCAATTCAATTTATTAGATGTATAGCTGTGATATACTACCACTACCACCATCTAGGACGGTTAGAACTGCTTCTCCTAAAAAGTCTCAAAACGTCTAGAATGCACCTTGTACGTACTTATAACAACCTTACGAGCAATTTGTTTCTGATTTACTCTAAGTTTCATCCAATACAGTCAGTTGGTCAATCTTAGTTTATTTTCACTGAACACAAACGAGTGTGATATACAATTCGTAGTTACACCAGTGCAGCTAATGATATAAACAAAAGAAAATGGCTGCATCCGGAGATTGCATTAAAGTTGTTATTGCTTTGCCACAGGTCAGTGCTGATTGAACAGGGTATGATCAAAGGTATTCCGGCCGTGGCCATCGCATCGTTTGTGTTTATTACAGATTACATTTTTTTTTTTTTGCGTAACGTTTTGTATTTAAGACAGAAACTATTGCGCGATTTGGTAAAGAAACTCGCTTTGCAACATGTGGTTTCGGGTTCAATCTCACTGCGCGTTATTCTAGGTACGTGACTTCAACTATAAATCCGGATTAACCAATGGATTATGAATGAATTTTGTAGACGGAAACTTTGTGGAAGTCCGTTCTATGTGTGTGGGTGTGTTATTTCATTACTACCCACAAGGGGCTACAAACAGAGGGGACAAACAAGGATAGACAAACGGATTAAGTCGATTATATCGACCCCAGTGCATAACTGGTACTTATTTAATCGACCCCGAAAGGATGAAAGGCAAAGTCGACCTCGGTGGAATTTGAACTCAGAACGTAGCGGCAGACGAAATACCTATTTCGTTATTGCCCACAAGGGGCTAAACATAGAGGGAACAAACAAGAACAGACGAACAGATTAAGTCGATTACATCGACTCCAGTGCGTGACTGGTACTTAATTTATCGACCCTGAAAGAAT
>NC_068990.1:13676581-13681730 GCF_001194135.2 Octopus bimaculoides
TGTGTGTGTGTGTGTGTGTGTGTGTGTGTGTGTGTGTGTGTGTGTGTGTGTGTGTGTGTTTGTGCTTATTTCCCTCCTTCCTAATACTGCTTCACAACCTGTCTTGGCTTCTTGACGTCCCGGAAACTTAGCGATTCAGCAAAAGTTACGGACAGTATGAGATTAAAAGACATCAGTACTGGTATCGATTTATTAGATTAACCCTTCAAGGCAGTGACCCCAGCATGGCTGTTGTCCAATTACTGAAGCAAGTAAAAGATTGGATAAAAGATACTGCTATCTTCAAGGATCATATTAACACACCTGCGTTACCTCGTGTCTTCACCTCAGCTTTTAGCAGCTTACTTACATTTACTGTACATTATTGCAACATGTAAGATTGATCGACGGACAGAAATAAATTCCAAAATTAGTTAACTTGTTCTGATCTTACTGATTTATCTTCACAATGCCCTCCCTCGTAATCTCATAAATCGATAGAATACGAGAGAATGGTGACTTTACATCTTGCGATCGATAAGCTATAAACAGCAGAGCCCAGTTTTTTTTCAAATCGCACCCTATTGTCTTAAACATAAAATGATGCATTCCATAATGTAGTCTATGATACTTTCTTCTCTCTGCACAAGGCCTGAAATTTAGTAGGTAGGTGTTAGTTGAATACATTTAATTTTCAATTGGTACTTACTTTATCAACTCCGAAATGATAGAGGACGAAGCGGAATTTGAATTCCGAACCTAAAACCAGTAGAAATGCCGTTAAGGATTTTGTCCAGCTCGCTGCCCTAAAAATGTCGTCCATAATATCGGTTTCCAAATTTGGCACGAGGCCAGCAATTTCAGGGAAGGGAAAGGTCGATTACATCTATCCCAGTACTTGTCTGGTACCTATTTTATAGACTCCGAAAGGATGAAAAGTTAAATAATGTAGTCCATAGTATTCTTTACTACTCTAGAAAACAAGGCCCGAAATTTTGGAGGAGGGGGCCAGTCGATTAGATCGACTGGTACCTAATTTATCGACCCCGAAAAGATGAAAGGCAAAGTTGACCTCGGTCGAATTTGAACTCAGAGAACGTAAAGACAGACGAAATTCTGCTAAGCATTTCGTCCGGCGTGCTAACGATTCTGCCGGCTCGCCGCCTCCTTATGGCAATATTATTATTTTCTACTCTAGGCACAAGACCCGAAATTTGGGGGGAGGGGGCCAGTCGATTAGATTGTCCCAGTAAGCAGCTGGTACTTAATTTATCGACCCCGAAAAGATGAAAGGCAAAGCCGACCTCGGTGAAATTTGAACTCAGAACGTAGACAGACGAAATACGGCTAAACTTTTCTTATTTCTTTATTGCCCACAAGGGGCTAAAAAACATAGAGGAGACAAACAAGGACAGACAAAAGGGTTAAGTCGATTACATCGACCCAAGTGCGTAACTGGTACTTAATTTATCGACCCCAAAAGGATGAAAGACAAAGTCGACTTCGGCGGAATTTGAACTCAAAACGTAACGGCAGACGAAATACCACTATGCATTTCGCCCGGCGTGCTAACGTTTCTACCAGCTCGATGCCTATTCATTGTCCATAATACTAATAGATGGAAGAATGTGGTGAACCGGCAGAATCGTTAGTACGCAGGATGAAATGTTTAGCAGAATTTCGTCCGTCTTTAAGTTCTGAGTTCAAATTCTGCTAAGATCGACTTTACCTTTCATCATTCCGATGTCGATGAAATAAATTCTAATTGAGCACCAGGATTGATATTACTGACTATCGCCCCTCCATAAACTTTCACGTCTTGTACCTACAGTTGAAAGAATTATGAAGAAACAATAAACAATATAAGGTTCCGAATAAGCACTCTACCACCCCCATCATTCTTTTTCTTTTCAAAAACTCCTACGGATTTCTATATGTTTATATTGGTGATTACAATTCACCTCGCCATGAAAGAAAAAAAATTGTTTTCATGTTTTCGCCGAAACCCAGCAACTCCTACCCTGCTCTAGGGTACGCAACAGGCCGTAACTAATTTTCTGAATTATATTTTAAACATAGGAAATAACAATTACTGCAACGAAGATATTTTCAAATTTGCATCTTATTTGTTGTTGTTCTTCTTCTTCTTTTTTGGTGTGGGGAGCATTTTGGCCCTTCAAGTCCTGTTCATAATAGAATACTTATTCCAAAACTTCCTCCCAATGCCCCTATATATTTAAGCGTAAAATCTAATCGAATTCTTGCTATGCTTCTCCCTCCCACTCTCCTCTCCCCTGTCTCACACACACACACACACACACACAGAGGCACGCACGCACAATTCGTTCTTCTTTCTCTCTCTCTTTGCCTTTTTCGCTTCTTCTTTCTTCCCCCCCCATCTCCCTTTCTGTCACGCTTTCATTGGATTTTGCATCCCCAAATTTCGAAAACCCAAACGACACACTCAAAAAGATATCAGAAAAAGACACCGGAAGAAGCAGTCTGATATTTACATTAACCTCAACTCACACACACATACATACACACACACATACACTCACACACGCTCACACACACACAAACACAGGCAGACACTCTTTCTCTCTCTACCTGTATCTCCTTCTCTCTCTTCCTCCCACCATCTGACTCCTCTCTCATCTTCTCCTCCTAATCTCTCTCACCCTATTCTCCCTCTTACACTCTGTCGTCCTCCTTCTCGCCCCCTGCCCTCCTTTCTCTCCTCCCTCTCTTCTCTTTCCCTGTCTCCCCCACCCTCTCTCAACCCACACACACACACACACACTTTCACTTTCACTTTCAAACTCTGTACGACAATAACTAATTACGGAATCAAAGTACAATATCTGACATATTTATTTCGTCCAATCAAAACATATAAACGTTAAATTAGACTTCTTCTGTGAATCTAACAAGCAACGGAACGAAACCCTATTCAATAATAAGTCGGATCGAACCTGCTAGAAATAACAGTCAAACGATCCAGGACAAGCAGTGGCGTTGCTAGAGTGTATGATGTTGGGGCAGTATTTTTGTTTGCCGCCCCTATACAGGCTTATACAGCAGACTCATAAGTGCCACCTCCATAAAAGTTCCACCCGGGGCGACGTACTCCATCATCTCTAGTCCTACTTAGCAACGTTACCTAGTGCAGGAGCTTCTTGACATGCTAGAAATAACGACTGAATCTAATTGAAATCCTACTCTAAGGGTCTTAGAGAAGAGCACATTGGATCGTGAGGTCCCGAGTTCATGGCACAGAGGAAAAGACGGGAATGTCAGCTGGAATGCCTGTGACTGTGGGGTAAGAGGTTTGCTCCCCAACCACATAGATGCGGGTTCACTCCCATTGCGTAGCACCTTAGCCAATTGTCTTCTACTATTGCCTCTAGTCCACTAGTGCCTTCCGAGTGGATAGATAGATAGATAGATAGATAGATAGATAGATAGATAGATAGATAGATAGATAGAAATATATATACAGATGAGTGCGTGTGTGTGTGTGTGTGTGTGTGTGTATATGTGTGCGCGCGTGTGTGTCTGTGTTTCTTTGAGTCTTTGTCTGACACTAGTGTCGGTGTGTATATGTCCCCGTAACCTAGCGAATCGGCAAAAGTGACCGATAGGATAAGTACCAGGTTTTAAAATCATAAGCACTGAAGTCGATGCGATCGACTAAAATTCTCCAATGCGGCGCTCCATTCCTGTCACTCAGTCTAATTAACTGAAGCAATTAAAAGATATAATTATTGTTGATCTCGGGCTAAGCAACAACACCGGGAGGAACAACATCATCTACAGCAGCAACAGCTGCTCTTCAGTTTCCTCTCAAATGCTAACCTCACTCGAGTTATTTCATCGAATTAAAAAAATAAACGGAATTCTGGTTTAAGCATTCATATAACCCATCATTACTTTTATATTTTGGGGAATTTTCAGAAAAGTTTTGTGAATTTGTGTTCAACACACAAGAATTCATACGATTATGCATAAACCAAGAAATTTTTGTGCGTTATTTAAAGGTTATTTAGCTATTATTTTTAGCACACCCCACGACCATCTTGTATCCTCCTCGTTTCTTTGTCACTCTGACATGTATCTATGATTATCAATATATTTCTCCCCATAAACACATTTAATGGTCTATTGCTGAGATTTAAGTCCAAAATATGGACTGTCCGTATTTCAAACTGTGATAAAAAAAAATGATTTCGAAAACATTTAAGAAAAATTGTTTAAATTTCGAAAAATGTTTTTAAAATTTGTTTTCGTAGTCGTGTGGATTCCTGCGTGTAGAAATACTAATTTTCAAAAATTTTCTAAAGCTTCCAAAAACTAAAGTTACGGCGATCTATATTTAAGAGATGAGGAATTAAGTACATAATTTATATTATGCCCACGGGCATATCGCGTAGTGGTTAAGAGTGCGGGCTACTAACCCCGAGATTCCAAGTTCGATTCCGTGCAGTGACCTGAACAATAATAATAATAATAATAATAATAATAATAATAACATCGAAAAATACCTTAGGAATGAGAACCCAGTTTCGAAATTTTCCCCAAGACACCTGATGAAGGCTGGAGGGTATATCAGCTGAAACGTTGTGTTAACAACAAACAAGATGAGGACAAATATCTGTCAAAAGTAAATAATGTAAATAAAGTTACGGGGAGTTTTATGATGTGCTTAAAGCAGAATCCTCTCCCAAAAGAATATGACAACTAAATCTGACTTCATGTGGGATGTTAACAGAAACCTCATAGAATTCATTGGAACTCTTAGAGTTAACAGTGACTTGTATCTGAAAATGAGGCACACCCGACCTATTGTTTCTTTAAAAGAGATATAGCCGATTAGGTTTAAACTTATCCAGGATAGCCTCATTAACTGAAAAGCAAAGATGGTTTATGAGGGTTGATCGTCTTCATAGAAATCTTGGTTAGGACCTAGTATAGCAACAATAACAACGACAACAACAACAGCAATAACAACAAGTATACCTAACAAGAATTACAACAACAACAGCAACATATAAATCCAGGCTGGTTGTTTAGTTCGGTGAACCAGTATTGCCGTCGTTCTGCTAACTCCTTTCGCGGATGATTCTGATGCCGGCCACTGCAATGGTGATGGTGGTGGTGGTGGTGGTGG
>NC_068990.1:13684240-13685349 GCF_001194135.2 Octopus bimaculoides
CGTAAAAAAAAGTCGATCAATAGGGATCGTGTATCACAAGATAGAAAGATAGATAGGCGATTGAGCGTGCCGTAAGATGTTTATAAGTAGATAAATATATAGTTAGGTAGACCGATTTAAAATATAAACATCGCTTGTCCAGTACATACGTTCGATTATATATGTTCGTAACAATCAGTGCCGGAAACATTCTTTTTTCTTTACATACTTCACCAAAATTAAGGTATAACTAAAGTACAAAATAGATCCATTACTATATATGGTTGTGCTTATAAATCTGCGTGTTGTATGTTTGTGGTGTTCTTTCTTTTTTTTATATGGTTATACACATATATAAACACACATTGCCGAACATACACACGACGGGCGAACAAGTAGTTTCATAGAATCATACGTCGATATTGTTATTTATTATAGGTAGGTAGTTTGAGAAGTAGAGAGACAGAGTAATGAGAGAAAATATTATATAGACAATTATAAAAGTTACATCTTATTATTATTCTGCAATGCTTGTTTCAAACTTTGGTACAAGAACCAGCAATTTCGGGCGAGGTGGGTAAGTCGATTATCTCAACCCCAGTCTTCAACTGGTACTTTTTAAATCAGCCCCAAAAAGGTTGAAAGGCAAAGTAGACCTAGGCGTAAATTGAACTAAGATCGCTAAAGCGGTCGAAATGCCGCAAAGTATTTTGCCCCGTGTGCTAACGACTTCGCCAGTTCGCCGCCTTACATCGTGATACATTTATATAAATATATACAGTTATACATACATACATACATACATACATACATACATACATACATACATACATGTATGCATGCATATATACATACATACATACATGTATGCATGCATTCATACATACATACATACATACATATATATATATATATATATATATATACAGATATATATATATATATGTATATATATACAGATATAGGTATATATACACATACAGATACATACATATATATATATATGTATATTGTATGTATGTACATTATATATATACATAGATAAATATATATATGTAAGTATGTATGTATATATATATATATATATCTAAATATATATATGTATGTATATGTAAATATATATATATATA
>NC_068990.1:13685723-13689791 GCF_001194135.2 Octopus bimaculoides
GTGTGTGTGTGTGTGTGTGTGTGTGTGTGTGCGCGTTTCTTTCTTTCTTTGTTTCTTTTCTTTTTTTCTAGGTGGTACGGTGTGGTACGGATGGAAGTTGGTGAATTCCCGAAGTTGAAAGTAAAAGGAGCCAACTGCTAATGCTACTAGCAGACGTCTTCGAGTCTGTCTTATTTTTCCCTACTCTGTCTGCGAGTTTGTCCGTCTGTCTGCCTGACTGTCTGTCTATCTGTGCTTTTGCTGGTTGGCTGGTTTGGCTGGCTGGCTGGATGACTGCTTAACTGACTGTCTGTCTGTCTGACTGACTGACTGTCTGACTCGGTTTGTTTTGGCTTGTTTTCTCTTCCGCTTATCTCTGTCCGCGTTGCCTGCTTGTTTTGCATATGACGACGACCAGCCTGCCAACCTGCATGCCTGACTGTCTGCCTGCCGCTGTTTCCCGCCTTATCCGATTTGGTTTTGCCTCTTTTTACCTTTGCAGTAGAAGTAGTTGGTTGCGCTCGTATCGCATGCATTGACGAATGGCAATAATAACAACAACGACAGCGACAGCAATAACAAGAACAACCACGGCAAATACAAACGGCGTTTTGTATAACAATGACTCTGATGGTGGCGTTGTTTTTGCATTTTTATATAGTGTTCCAGCGCACGCGCGTTAGCTGTGGTGTCACCAAGGAGAGAAAAAAAAAAGCAGACGACTCAGAAAAAAAAAAAGCAGACGACTCAGAAAAAAAAAAAGCAGACGACTCAGAAAAAAAAAAAGCAGACGACTCAGAAAAAAAAAAAGCAGACGACTCAGAAAAAAAAAAAGCAGACGACTCTTTATCACTTGTATTTTTTTATTTTTCCTTCGTCTAAGCGACATATATATATATAATTTTTTATTTAGCAGACGACAATTGCAAAAATGACTGAAATGCAGACGACATTTTTCTCAAAACGATAAGAAAATAACAACATCAGTATCATAACCAGGATCAATATTATCTACAATGAAATCAATATCAACATAGATAACTATATAATAATACTATCATTACTATTGTAAATAATATCGACAATATCCGTATATCATCAACTACTATAATATTGCTAATAGATATGTCACAATCAACATTATCAATCATATCGATATGACATCATAAACTATAACATTTATCATCATTAAAACATTATCAACTATAATATTGCTGTCAATATTGTCAAAAATATCACTATCAACATTATCATTAACATTACTATTACAGAATCAATTATAAAATACTTTCAACAATATCATCAACTACAACATTCTATGAACATTATCACTATACCAATATAAAAATATGAGTTGTTTAATATTAATATGAATAATATCAACTATAACTATAACAACGTTATCACCAATGTCACTATAACAGCAGTTATAACTTCTCATCAATATAACAACATTATCTATGTAATATTAATATCAATACTATCAACAATTTTGCTATCAACTATAACACGTCACAACGTTTTCAACACATCACTACAACATCAAAAACAATAGCATAAAGCTTTATCAACTATACATTATAATATTATGGTGGTGGTGGTGGTGGTGGTGGTGGTGGTGGTGGTGGTGAGGATGATGATGGTGATGATGATGATGATGATGATGATGATGATGATGATGATGATGAAACTTCGTAACAGTATCAGAAGGCATCAAGAGGAATATAACAGGAATTGGAACAGAGTGCCCCGTGGAACTGTTATACTGCACGGCTAGAATAATCAGAAAAGTATTACATAGCTAAGAAGCACGAATGGCATGGTACCGAAGGCTGCAGGTAGTAAACCTGCTATGCATGCAAGACTCCAGGAGCTCCAACAAAACCTGTGATAAAGAGCAAATATTAATAATAATAATAATAATAATAATAATAATAATAATAATAATGCCAGATGTAGTACCAGGCAGTGGCTCTCATGGCTTCTGATCTTAATTGATTGGAAATGTTATCATGTACATTGTTTTGTCTTGGTATAAAAAGATGGGCTACAGCAAATATTCTGCTTAATACCACAGATTTGCTTGTCAGTTGTTTTACCTTAACGAGTTGAACATGTCCCTTGGTGGCTGACGATATGTGCATCTCTGATCATGAGCAGAAGTAGTGGTGGAACATCATTGAGAGGAATTCTTTGGGGTTTGAATAATTCACGTTTGGAAACATTGGTGTTTTGCTCAACAACCTTAAACAACCCTTATCCAGGGACATTTTGAGCGGGATGGGCTACTCGACCTGAAGAAAATTCTAACTGGGTATAATGATAATGGGTATAATGGGCTTCGTATATTTTACTAAAGTGTCACTTTGATGGCATGCACTGCTCTCTCACTCAATAATAATGATATTAAGGATGATTTCTTTTATTTGTCACAGGGAGATGGAAGACGGGCACAACAAAAAGACAGGCATAAATTGCTGGCGTTTTCATACAGTGAAATGAGAGAAATAAAATGAAAAAATAATACGCGCGCGCGCGAACGCACACACACACACACACACACACACACACACACACACACACATACACACACACACACATACATACACACACTGGAAACTGTGAAAAGTGGGAGCTATAGAAAGGCAATACGTGCTAGAGCATAACAGACCAGACCTAGTGGTGCTGAACAAGGTGAAGGCTAGACATGCTTTTTCAGCCAGCTGGTCGGTTACGTCAGGCTGATGACGAGCAATGACTCAGAAACATGTCCCTGAATGCAGGCTAGGCTGGGTAGGGAAGCTTGTCTCCCCTTCACAAATACAAGGACACAGGAAATGTGTCAAGTCCAACAGGACGCGGTCCACCTTCCTAGGGCTAAATAGCAGCAGTATGATTCCCTTAATAGGTCTGTCACATTAAGTTGAAAGTAAACAACTACTTTATCTCATTTTTATTCTTACTAAAAAGCTTTGCATCATCCATGTAGCACAAATGCTTAACTTTTCCTTTACTATTTCTGAACCGATACTCGGCCTTTGCCTTCCTAAACTGATGTGGATCAAATATAAGACAATTTTAAACGGGGGTAATGAGGCTCTTTGGAAAATTCCTCTCCTGATATTAACTACTGCTGTGTTATTTGAATAGAGATCTACTTTCCATTTCTTCATGCTAAAGCTAATTAATTCTCTTATGTTGTCTGCAATATTGAATATACTCAAATATTCACCTATCCATGAGTGTGGAATGCTATCATAGGCTTTCTTATAATCTATCCATACTATTGATAACTTTTTAGATATTATCATCATCATCATCATCATCATAATCATCATCATCATTATTTAACATTCTTATTTTTATCACGTGCTTTCACTTTACGACCCAGCGCAGCTCTGTGTCCCTTGGGTATGTGCTGTGATTTGTTGTGGGGCTCTTATTTTCATTGTATTGAAAGTGTTTTATGTGGGATGTCTACAATGCCTAGTAGTGCTATTTTCCGTATGTTATATACACTTGTAAGTCCTGGTGTTTTTTCTATGTATTTGTCTGAATTTTTTTTATCATACCTAGTGCCCTCCACATTCGAGTTACATCTTTTTCCAGGTCTTAGTATTTTGAAAGTTTTTGTTCTTTTTTATTTTTAGAAAAACATTGTCATCTATTGGCATTGATTCATCGATTAGAAAGCATATTATTATTATTATTATTATTATTATTATTATTATTATTATTATTATTATTATTATTTGAAGCAAATAAAGAAGAGTGCCATTGTTATCAAGTGAACGATACTATGATAGGAATTGTTTCTGTTTTTAGACTCCACATTCGAGTTACCTCTTATTCCAGATCTTTGTATTTTGAAAGTTTCTCCGCTTCTTTTAGAGAAACCTTGTCATCTGTTGGTATTGATACATCGAGTAGACTGGCAAATTTAACTTTTTTAAACACTTGAAAACACACAAGATGTCGAAATATCGTTCACTAGATGACAATAGCACTCTTCTTTTAATTTTGACTCTATATCATCATCATCATCATCATCATCATCATCATCATCATCATCATCATCATCATCATCAT
>NC_068990.1:13690115-13695374 GCF_001194135.2 Octopus bimaculoides
TACTCGGATATAGTCCAACCCTTTGTCAGCTATTTTTTGTATATGGTGTTTGGGTTTGGGGATGGTCTGTATTTTGATGTAACACGTGTGTTTACGATCGCTGTTCGGGTAGTGGAGGTATCAAGTTAAAATACATCATTATATTTGGAAAAATAGGAATAAATTTCAATGAGTATTACTTACTCGGGGATAGTCCAACCCTTTGTCAGCTATATTTGGGCTCCATGCGATGTCTTTATTTCCGATGTTTTTGGATAAGTTTCGGAGCAGTGATTTATCGTACTCACATGTTAAACTTCCCCGGTGTTCTCTTATTATTATTATTATTATTATTATTATTATTATTATTATTATTATTATACGTTTTTGTTCTGCTTATATCTTCTTACTTTGTATTTGTACAAGTTGACTCTAAATTTCACCCAGAGACTTCAAGAGGCCAAATAAGTTAAAATTTCATGTTGGCGTTATGACAAGGGTGCCATATTGTTGGTTTTGCACAGAGAAGTGTTCTTGAGAACGTCTGTGAAGACATAAGAAAATTAGAGGTTTATTTTAAAAGTAATTTGATGACAAAATGTTGCTGTGATTTTAAGATGACAGTAAGCTGTGTTTGTTATTATGTACATTTAAAAGTACTTTTGATAATGCTTGCAGATTAAAGTGCTTCGAGACTTACATAGACAATACTGTTAGTAGGATGCAAGGCGGCCAGTTGGCAGAAACGTTAACACGACGGGCGAAATGTTAAGCGGTATTTCGTCTGTCTTTACATTCTGAGTTCAAATTCCACCGACGCCGACTTTGCCTTTGATCTTTTTGTACTTGGGTTGATCTACTTGACTGGTCCCCTTCTCCAAAATTTCGGGCCTTGTGCCTAGAGTAGAAAAGAATGTTTTCTGTAGGATACAAGCAGTTTTAATGAGCTCTATATTTTTAATTCCGCTTTTGGATTTCCCGATCTCTGTTACCGGTAACAATCAGCCCTTTTGCTATCATTCCTAGGGCATCTATGACAACGGGTATTGTTTTAGTCTTGAGGTTCCACATTTTGCCAATTTCTAATTCAAGGTTTTTATATTTGCTCAGTTTTTAGTAGATCGTGACAGATACATTTATGTTAATTGAGACAGTCATATCGATGACGAGGCCTGCATGATTTTTGTGTGAAATCCTTCAACATAATATCTGGTCTATCTATCTGTCAGTTTGAACTGTGATACTACTTAAAACACAGAGTGGTCTTAGCTGGAATGCGTATGATTATGGGTTATAAAGATGATCTGAAACTAAATAACGTTAACAACGCCAGATCTTTAATTTTCTCTCAAAGGCTAGCCTCGTTCGCACTAGTCATTTGAAATTAAAAACGGGTAACAGTAAACTTGTGAATTCAGCTTACTGACATGACATAAACTCTTCGCAACCGCTAGATCTGCTGAAGTAACAGCCATATATATTTGAAATCAGACCTTACCTATTGTTTTGTTTTTTTGTAAAAGAATCCATTTTTTTTCTGTCGATTCGAAAGAGGTTTTGGTGGCCTTCTAGCATTGTAGGAGGAAGGAAGGAAAGTATCTTCTCACCGAACAGCTATTTGCTACAACGTACATTATGCCAAAGCACCCAAGGACCAAGACTGACATCCAAGATCTCAGAAACGCTTAATTCTACAAATGCAATACGCAATTTGATCGATTGCCTTAATCATTCTGTCAGTCAATTGCTCTGGGCTATTTCAACTCAAAGCACAACAACAAAAAAACGGGCCAAAATTTGCAACGCATTTTGCTCTACATTCAACCAGTTTTGCCAACTCACCGCCACATTACTAGTAGTTTGTTTCATCAGGTTTCACCCCTGGCTACACAACAACAACTGTATCAACAGCAACGACGATAACAACAATAATAACAACGAAAACTACAACTACAAAGAACACGTGACAGGTTTACTAATAAGCGTAGAAGCGAAATAACGGAGTCGCTAACGTTCAACCGGTAAGAAACAACTGCCGAACCCCACTCAGTCTGATACCTTATTAACTTGTTAAAGACGATGTAGTCCTAGATACGTAATGCATAAGAGAAGGACGGGTGGTCATATCTAGAATGGCGTTTTCATTATTCTAGTCGAAAAGATATAATCTCAGTCTACACAAGGATAACAATATTAAACGTAGGAGCATTTATACGTCTCTTAGACCCACTAAATGTATCAACTAGTGGAAAGGGTAAGAACTCCCTTCGGTCATGAATGACCATTGGATTGTACTTAGAAAGATCCCATCCGAGGCACATGCCCAGACAAGGTTATTTATGGAAGGCCAGCAGTCGTCCATGCGTACCAGCCTCCACTGTCCAGACCACTGATGTTATCCAAGGGCAAAGAAAACACAAAGAACAATACAGCTTGACACCAGTGAATGTGGCAACTCATTTCTATAGCTGACTGAACTGGGGCAACATGAATAAACACACAGCCTGGTCCGGGAATCGAACACTACTTCTTGATTGTAAGCCCGTAACCGCCTTTGAAAAGGAAGGGCTCATTTGAATGATAGAAATGTACTTAAGGACGTGATGGCTGGAAAGTCTTTCATCATAGCTCCGTTCGTTAAGGACTGAGCTAAGGCTAAGCAACACTAACAACAAATCAACTAGCTAGAAATAGCAGCTAAATACCACTGACTTTACGTTTGACCACCTTCATCACATCATTATAAGAATCGACATACAGTAGTCAGTGATGTAAAATGTTGTCTATAAATCACCTGATAGTCTCAGCACCAACACCTTTGATTATAAGTGAAGTCATTAAAGGTGTCATACATACAAAATCGCTCACTCACGCTCCCTATCTCTCTGACGACGAAGCTGGTTCTCCTTTTAGATAATTCGTTCTAATTTTTGGCACAAGGACAACGATCTTGAGGATAAAGGACGTGTCGATTACACTGACCTCAGTGCTTAACTGCTACTTATTTTATTGAGCCCAAAATGAGAAAGATAAACTCGATCAAGGTAGCATTTGAATTCAGAACGTTAAGCCTGAAGAAATTCGCTTATGCATTTTTGTCCGCCAGCTCAATGTCATTACTTTCGAGATAATAATAACACTAAGAGTAGAGAGCAATTAACTGATAGTAGTTCACAAAGCAAGCGAGTATCAATTCAATGCCATTACACACAGAGCTTATTTTCACTACTGAACACTAATGTGAAAGGGCATAGCAGGTGACAACTGCAACGTTTGTATTTTTATCCATCGTCCCTATTTTTCTTGCAGTGCGCGACCATTTGCTATGGGTCAAGTTTCTTTACTTACGAGGCTCTGAAGCCAGCAACTTTTAATCCACGTTTATGAATTTTATTTAAAACAGTAAAAAATTAATATTTTAGATAAGGATTTCGTCATTTATGTTTCCACAGTTCTGTTAATAAGGTTATAAGATATTATTGTCTTTGACTTAAGAATTGTTGTGCTATGCTCTGCGATATAAATATGGGACGAAGTCGTAGATACTACGTGTTATAAACACATCCAGAATTGAAAGGCTATCGAAGAAAACATCGTTTGGAAAAGTATGTCTTGAAAAGCAAGATATGACCCATCACATATACATATATAGGATTTATGTTATTTATATTCATATTTATATTAGAATGACAATAAATATTTAAAATTAAGCAATTGCAGTCTGGAAGGTGTTTATAAGTCATTTAAGAAACTGCAGCACGGAATTTTGTCAGTGAACAGGTCGCGGTCTCAAATATTTTGGCAAATTAAATTTAAATGTTGAAGTGAATCTAACCATTTTTGTGTGTTTCTTAAATGGCTTATAAACACCTTCCACGCTGCAATTGTTTTCGTTCCAGCACATGATCTCAGAGCAGGTCACTTGCTATGCAAGTACATCTCCGTAATATTTAAAATTACATTCTGGTAAATAGAACAGGAAGATATATCACTTACATCCGTTTGAAAAAAGAGAACCTTTAAACAAGAAGACAGGCAGACAGACCTAAAGCAGACTTGAAGTGGACATGGTATGTCATTGTTGGAGGTTGCAAATGTCGATGAAAGGATTTTGACACACCTGGTGGATTGATAAAAATGATTAATTATTAATCAAACAATTAATTAGTTAACGAATTAACTAACACTAATAAATGAACCGAACCAGGGAGTGTGTTTGTTATTGACATAATGATCATTTGAGATGCAGCAAATTTGTTTCAACACACGATTTCACATGGCAAACCAAATACAAAAACGAAACATTTCAATAACTATTCAAGGAATTGTCTGCTGCTTAGAGAAATGAGACCGTTCTGTTTTGTAATTTAGTAATGATTTCCCTCTGGAGGAAAACGATAAGAAAAATTTAGTGTTTCCAAAGAATTCAATATATCGTTTCTGCTTTATTTTATTTATTTTTTATCATTCTTCATTGCAAAATCAGTCGAAAATGCTTCATTGTACTATCTTCTACATATAACTGTCCAGATGTTAGAAAATTGTAATGGAATATTGTTAAGTATTTAGATGAAACGCCTCCATGTTTAATATGAATTTATTTGTGGCAACCTTATAACTGACAAAGAGTCGGTTAGGTATTTGAACCAGTTCTTATCTGCTGCGTAGATATCAGTAAAGTGGAACAGGAGAGCTTCATTGCTTTCAAAAAGGAATCACTATCTTCTCACTGTTGGTCTCTGCTCAGCAACCACGTAATCAAAATAAGCGTAGTTTGGAGTCCTGGACTAATATATCAGCCTTCTCTCTCGTTGACTATTTATATGAGATAATTAGAGCATGAGGACGTTCTAATACATGGATGCTGCTTCCATAGAGAATGGAAATAGTATTCATTATCAAACTCCGAAATATTTAAAGAACGTATATATACTTATGTGCGTTTGTGCCAGTGCGTGTATATACATATATGCATACGTACATAGATACATACATATATATATATATATACATACATACATACATACATACATGCATGTAAGCATACATACATGCATGCATACATGCATATATCCATACATATATACATACATACATTCATAATACGTTATACATTCGGTCACACATAGCTATCTATCTATCTATCTATCTATCTACCTATCTATCTCCATATGAATATGTATGTATGTATGTATGTATGTATGTATATATGTATGTATGTATGT
This sequence comes from Octopus bimaculoides, assembly GCF_001194135.2. Classification (NCBI taxonomy): domain Eukaryota; kingdom Metazoa; phylum Mollusca; class Cephalopoda; order Octopoda; family Octopodidae; genus Octopus; species Octopus bimaculoides. Next base: position 13,695,320 of record NC_068990.1, read on the forward strand.
ATGTATGTATGTATGTATATATATATATATATATATATGTATGTATATGTATGTA
>NC_068990.1:13696060-13700474 GCF_001194135.2 Octopus bimaculoides
ATATATATATATATATATATATTCATTTATTTAGATACATATATTCATTTATTTAGATACATATATTCATACATACATATATATACATATATATATATATGTGTGTATGCATGTATGTATGTGTCTATGTACGTATAAACATATGTATATGAATATATGTGCGCTTACACTTTACATACAATCACATTGCGCTGAAGTAAAACGTTACAAGACTGCTAAACCGGAAGTGAGAAAGTTTTGCCGGGAGAAATTTATGAATCACCAGTGACTTGTTTAACTGCGATTTCACTTTTTATTCATGACCAATGCTTTATTTCCAGCCACGTACCACTCACAGTTGCATAGAATTTGGAGAAACTTGAACGCAATCCATCAAACTCTCTTTTTGTTTTGCGAAATCAGCATTTAGTGTTGTAGCAAACACTGCAGCGGCCATTTTACTCAGCTCGCCTTTGGCTAAATGATAATAAACAAAGTAGAAAAGTTTGACATTCGCTTTTATCAGCTAAAATATATTGTGAATGCACACTTGTTTGTCTGTGCGAGATTGATCTAATAGTAAACAAAACAAACCAATAAACAACCATTGAATAACTATTAAATATCACTTTATTATGAAGGTTTCTATAAATCCTATTCCAATCTAGTGAGAAGTATTGAGCTTGAATTAAATTCTAATTCATTCTTAAGCAGTTACTAAATACAGCCATTGTATTTTTAAATTAGCTCTTCTACCTTCAACAGTTGCGCAATTCTGCCGCCAGGAAGACGAAGATTTTAAAAAGTATATTCTTTATTCACACATGTTCATCTTTGAAACTCACATGAAACAATCTTGCTTATTTAAACATCACATGCACACAAACACACACATACATTCTCACGTACATTTATACAAGATAATTCAGTAAAAATCAACAAATAACTAATTATAAATTAGTTCTTCATGTGATCATTTGTGAACACAAATATTAAATTGATTAAAAATAAATAACGCCACCGGTGTAGTGATACATCACTGAGAAAATATAAGGTCTAGCATTGTCATGTGTATGTCATTGTGATTTAGCCTGAGAATTACGTGAAATGAGTCGTTTTTATTGGAACTGATCGAGTTACACGCTAATTCCACGAATATCAATTCGGTTGGGCAAGGAACAGCGGTTCATTTCAGACAACAACAGAAAATCGACCAAACCACTGTGAATAAAAGTATCAAATATCTATCTATCTATCTATCTATCTATCTATCTATCTATCTATCTATCTATCTATCTACCTATCTACCTATCTACCTATCTATCTATCTATTTATCTATCAATTTATCTATTTATCTATCTTTCTATCTATCTATCTAACTATGTCTGCCTATCTGTCTATCTATCAAACTATCTATCTATATATGTGTATGTGTATGTGTGTGTATGTGTATGTGTGTGTATGTGTGTCTGTGTGTGTGTATGTTTGCCTATCTATCTATCTATCTATCAATCTGCTCGTTTGTTGTTCTGTCTGTCTGTCTATCTGTGTACTTATCCTATCCATCCGTCTCTCAATCAATCAATCTACATACACATAGTCGGTGTCTATAAATCTGTCTATATATGTGTATGTGTGTATGTTTCGTGCACGGTTGTATGTGTGTGACTGTCTTTATACTTATTTATCTATCTATCTATCTATCTATCTATCTATCTATCTATCTATTGACCAACAAGATACTCGGGTTTCAGTTGTACAAGATCCCTTTGATTGTGTCGAGAACGAGGAAAACGTTTTGAAAACTTTGCATAGGCTCTGATCATGTATCGCCAAGCTTTTGACAAAATGTGATGCAGATTCTCTGCTCAACTTTGTCATGTCCAATGTGACGATCACACGCTACACAAGAAATGTTGTAAACCACGGAAGTGAGTTAGGGCGTTAAAACTTAATGTACATGCACAGCAGAGTTCAAGGTCAATCTGTTCCAAGCGGATTTACTCTTCGTGCTTAGCTTCGTTACTATGGCAACAATCTGGATACCTACTGATCAAACCACGTACGTATATATATATATATATATATATATATATATATACGCGTGCTTATTCGTGAAAAAACAATAAATCACTAACTATAACTGTAACTACTTGTCGACAGAATTAAGATGTTGATTTATATAAACGTAACCGGGAAACAAGACAGGGGCTGTTTAATATTTATTTAAAAATTCCTATTTTGAGAGTCTGTCGACAAATGCCTCTACCTTTGTACCGCGTTACACCACTTAGAACGAGCATTTTATTTTATTTTATTTTATTTTAACGTTCAGTCTTAACGTTGAAAATTATTCTAAACTTATTTTTTAGTCTATTTTTTCATCGATATATTTATCTTCTCTTTGCCTGCCTATAGAGATCGCTACACGCAAGAGAAAAAACAAACATTTTAAAATTTACTTTATACGCCTGCAAGCACACAAACTCACACATTTGTATAGCTTTTAGCACATATGCGAGAACTATATTCCTTTAAATATGTACAAGATGCACATACAGACGTACACACGATTTTATTTGTATACATGCAAAGAAGAGAACACGCATGTTCGCCTAGACAAACACATGCAACATATATGCACATTTAAACACAAACACTTACACACACGCACGCACACATATACACACACATAGGCACAAACACTTGTCATTCATTTACGAAAAACAACCGTTCGGTCGTTAATCTAACTGCATGTCACCAGAAGGAAAAAGTTGATTAAATTTTTCTATTCTGTAGTATTTTGAGCCTTGTTAAATTAATGCTAGCGACAAAGGTTTTCTTAATCAATTCACAACATTAGGGTTTTTCTTCTATGTATCTTGGTTTGTGGATATGTTTCAAATTTAGAATGAAATTTGTTGTCCATATTTCATAGTAAAACTATTTTACTCCCTTATTCATTTTTTACGCTTTATTCTTTTCTTTTGTCTTTTGTTATATTTTTCCGTTTTATTAAAATATTTTTATAAACACAATATTACCCTTTTATTTCAGAATTATAGATCTTTTTCCCTCAGTTTTGTATTTCTCGCTGCATGTAGACTTGATACCCCAACGATAATATTTTCCTACAAGTCTCAAAGCGATATTCAGGGTTATTTGTCTAAAATAATCTTTCTGTCATAACCAGTTCACAGAATAAAAGTTTTCTACCAAATTTTGGCACAAGGCCAGCGATTTCAGGAAAGGAGTTAAGTCGAACACATCGACCCCAGTACACAATTGGTAGTTATTTTATCGTATCTAAAAGGATGAAAGGCAAAGTCGACCACGGATCAATTTGAACTGAGAGCTTAAAGGACGAAATGCTGCAATGTATTGCGCCCGGCGAGCAAACAATTCTGCCTTCCTTTCACCATAATATTACCTCTCTACATGATAGACCCAGTGAACTCAGGGCACCCGTCGTGTACATCAGAGGTGCGCAATGTCCATCAACAATTCCGAAAGATGATAAAAAAAGACGCTGAGAAGAAACTTGCTTTTCCAACACACGACTATTAAGCTCGGATGCTCACGTGATGAAAGCTAACAAAAATATAAATAGGTCAAAGTGATAAATCAAAATTTATGTTGTATATATTATGATGCCAATCCTATTCGTTGAAAATTTTGGAAATGAAGTTAAGAAAGTATGTTACTACCAAAATCTTAGTAGAAAATCGTTTGTCTTTGCGTTGTCAGTATATTTAATTATTTATTTGTTACAAATGATAGAAAGATGAATTGTAAGTAAAATATATTTGTAGAATTACCATGATTTTTTTTTTCCATACGGAGACAGTTAATTCAGAGGACTGTTAAGCGAAAAGCGTACGATATCCTGGCATGACATTATAAATCTAATATTCACTCAATGTTCAAATTTTGCCGAGGTTGACTTTGCCTTTCGTCATTTCGGGTTCGATTAATGAAGTACCAGTTGCGTACTGGGGTCGATTCTAATCGACTGGTACTCTCCCCCAAAACTTCGGCCCTTGTGCCTACAGTACAAAAAATAGTCACTCAATGTTATTTTTTACACCCTTAATCACATTTCGAGTAAATTACACACACACGCACACGTGTATATATATGTGTGTGTGTGATTTGAAATAAGATGTCACTACTTTTAATATCATCAGTGGATAAAGTTTAAAATTGATGGTATCAACAGGAGTAAAATAGGTGGATCGCAGGCAAAACAGCATGATATAGCTATGAATTATATTTTTGAACGAAGCGTTATGATGTTTAAAAAGCATACACCTGCTAGAAATAAGAGCTAAAGTCATAAATTAATCCACGCTACAGCGCCAAGGTTACAGAGATAAAGAGTAGGCGAGGAAAACAGAAAGAATAAATGCATACATACATATATATATATATATA
>NC_068990.1:13700953-13704416 GCF_001194135.2 Octopus bimaculoides
ATATATATATATATATATAGGTATATGTTTATAAGTATATACAGACATACATAGCGCACATATACTGATACAGGTACATTATATATATATACACATAACATAAATACATATGTTTATACGTGTGTGTGTGTACATGTGTGTGTTTGTGTGTGTACATGTGTGTGTGTGTGTGTGTGTGTGTGTGTGTGTGTGCGTAAATCTAATTCTTACAATTATTCCTTTTATTTGTCTAATTTAATTTCGGTGTTTTGTTTTGTAGAGGAAAGAAACGATAGAATGAAAAAAGTCAAAATACAAAATATAATTGCTTCTGTATCATTTGTTTTCATCATTTTATGCATTATCTCGATTCAATGACATGTATAAAGCGAGAAATAAAAGCACCACATAAATTGTGAATTATTTAACTGGGATGATTTTCGAAGTAAAATTGTAACAGGCAACTTCAGAAATTATTCATGCGCAAAAAATAAAAAGGCCTGGAATGAGACTTATATAAATACACACAAACAAACACTAACACACACACACATACACACTTACTCGCACGCACACACATACACACACATGGGTATGTGTGTCTGTGTGTCTGTGTGTGTGTTTTGCGCAGAAATACGGACGTGCATAGATATATACATAGTAACATAGAGATACACATACATGTGCATATGTATGTATTTACATGTAATTGTATGCATGCATATATATGTATGTGTGTATATATATACATATACATATATTGGAATAAAAATTAGTTTTGTCAACTCTATTTCTCCTCATTTCTTGAAAGAAGAGCAAGTTTCAAGTTTTAAACTTGAAAGAGCACGAGCATTTCGGCCTCAAAATTTCGGATAAATTCTTTTCTAGAAACTCAAAATAGAGAAATTTTGTCACTTACTGTAAGAACACTTTGAATGCAGTTGTCACCTACGCTTGACTTTTGATGCTTTGAAAATGACATTCAGGATATGCATATCAAAGATAGACTGGCGTACCACATACATATTCACAGATATTTAAGATAATGTACCTGGGTAAGAATGAGTTGCAGGTGTGTCAGTGGGGTAAGAAGCTTGCTTCCCAACCACATTGTTCCGGGTTCAATCTCATTGCGTGGCACCTTGTGCAAGTGTCTTCTACTATAGCCTAGGGTCAACCAAAGTCATGCGAGTGGATTTGATAGAGGGAAACTGAAAGAAGCCCGTCGTATATATATATTACATGTGACCTCGAGTATATCGTTGGCGATTTTCTTTCTCCGTCTTCCCTTATTTGCACTTTTTCTATATTTCTAATAAAGAGCTCCGCTCGAAACGTGAAACCCTCTTTCTTTTCTTTCCTTTCCTGAGCGTCCAGTAATACCGTACTTACTCAACGTCCTCGTGTTGTTGTTTTTTCTTGCTTGTTCATGTTTGGATTGACTATATATATATATGTGTGTGTGTGTGTGTGTGTGCGTGTGTGTGTGTGTGTGTGTGTGTGTGTGTTTATGTGTGTGTGTGTTTGTGTGTTTGTGTGCCTGTGGTTGTCCCCCACCATCGCTTGACAACAGATGCTGGTGTGTTTACGTCCTCGTAACTTAGTGGTTCGGCAAAGAGACTGCTAGGCTTACAAAGAATAAATCCGGGGGTCGATGTGTTTGCGGTTCTCCAGCATGGTCGCAGTCAAGTAAAAAATATATAATTGTAACGAATAGGGAGTGGAATAATTACTTTTATTTATAGCATAAATGCTAGTAATTTTTAGGAAATATTTTATGTCATTTCACCGGATAAGACGCAATATTGACTTGAAAACATTTAATATACTTCGTAGCATATTATGGATGCAAAACGAAATTCCGTGTCCTTGCTAGCAATTAATATGTACGAGCCAGTTGCCAGGAATGTGTTTAATATGTAAATTGGTATATCAACTTATGTTTCACCGCTAAACTTAGTAGTGAGTATTTAAGCAATGTGATCATGGATATTTGATGGGTTGGACGCGGTGGTGATGAAAAAGCAATAATACCTATTTTCTCTACCATCGATTGCATTGTATACATAAGTACATTCGTTTACGAAACGTCGTGATTTTCGTTACTGGATCTGAATTCACACAGAGATAAACTGTATGCATGTGAATATATGTATGTGTGTGTGTGTTTGTGTAGTATGAATGTAAGTACAACTGTGTGTATCATAATCACACGTCCCGGAATTTGCGGGGGAGGGCTCAGTCGATTAGATCGACTCAGTACGTAACTGATACTTAGTTTATTGACCCCGAAAGGATGAAGGGCAAAGTCGGCCTCGGCGGAATTTGTACTCAGAACGTAAAGACACGAAATACTGCTAAGCATTTCGCTCGGCTTGCTAAAGTTTCTTCCAGATCGACGCCTTCTGTGTGCATCATAATACAAAAGATTTACAAGCTTCGCTTCTATAAATTCTGCGTGAAACGGGCGCCAAGAAATTTTCCTTATTAAAGCCACAGAGACATGCATACACACAAAGAATGACATAAACCCCTACACACAGAAACTCACAAAAAACAACACACAATAAAAAAAGTATGTAGAAATGTGACTGCGAATTTAGTTAGTTAAAAAAAATCGCAAAAGATGTCTTCGGACTATGAAAATTTATGATTTATGGATGAAATTTATATTAATAGATCGATATCTCCAACTTTATATTCAGGAATATCAAGTCATGCTTGTTCGTATGTAAATATAGATAGGTAGATATACAAATGTATATCTATCTATGTATATGTGTGTAATAATAATAACAATTATTTTTTTTTTAAAGTTTTGTTGTTGTTCTTTTAATTATTATTATTATAATAATTATTATTATTTATTTTTATTATTATTATTATTATTATTATTATTATTATTATTATTATTATTATTATTATTATTGCATCCTTTCCGGATCGATAAAACAAGTTTCAGATGAGCACTGGGGTCGATGTAATCGATTTATCCTTTCACTTGAAACTGCTGGTCTTGTGCTAAAATTTGAAAATTATTATTATTATTATTGAGTGAGAGAGCAGGGTATTCCTTCAAAGTGACACTGGGGAAAAATATACGAAGCCCATTATACCCATCGTGACTACCCGTTTGATAAGGGTACACCAGGCACATGCATCGCAACCATATGTGTGCGACGTGGTGATCTCATATCACGATAAACAGCGCATGACCTTGAATAATGTTTGTTGAAGGATGTTGAGCGAAACACCAATGTTTCCAAAGGTGAATTATTCAAACCCCAAAGAATTCCTCTCAAAACATGTCTATGATGCTCCCCCACTACTTCTGCTCATGATCAGAGATGCACATATCATCAGCCACCAAGGGACATGCTCAACTGGTTAAGGTCAAACAACTGACAAGCAAATCTGTGGTATTAAGCAGAATATTTGCTGTAGACCATCTTTTCTATTATTAATATTATTATTATCATTACTA
>NC_068990.1:13705196-13708359 GCF_001194135.2 Octopus bimaculoides
TCTAATTGATGTATGAATACCAGCAGATGACAACGTTTCTCTAAAAGAAATGAAAAAACTTTCAAAATACAAAGATCTGGAAATAGAGATAACTCGAATGTGGAATCTAAAAACAGAAACAATTCCTATCATAGTAGGTGCCTTAGGTATAATAAAAAAATATTCAGACAAATACATAACAAAAACACCAGGACTTACAAATATATATAACATACAGAAAATTGCACTACTGGGTACTGCACACATTCTGCGCAAAACACTTTCAATACAGTAAACATAAGAGCACCACAGCAAACCACAGCACATACCCAAGGCGCACAGAGCTGCGCTCGGTAGTGAAGTGAAAGCACGTTATAAAAATAAAACTACTGAACAATAATAATAATAATAATACTATTACTACTATTGTTACTGTTGTTGTTGTTACTATTAATTGTAGTAATGCACTGTTTTTAGTACTATTCCAAATTATTTATAATAATATTATTAATACTATTACTATCATAATACTATATTGGTCCTAAAAATCAATGCATCTATATTCTGTAAATGCTGCGTAGAATTTTTTTTGTGCTGAAGAATTCCACTTTACAAATGTAAGAATTACAGCCTGAAGCATGTATCAATAATTTGCCGTATAATGTTTGAGATGGAGTAATAAGATTATCATCTTGATCATATGCTTAGATTCATCACAAAGATTCAAAAATTTGAAATATTCTGAACAGAGGTAGACAAAACAGAATAAAGCAGAGTCGGATGTGAAACAGCAGGAAGCTATAAAGCGCCAAATATATCCCTGTGTAATTTGTGAAACAAATCTTCTTTTGTGGTGATGAAGACCATAGCTTTAAGGACTTTGGCTTCTATACTATATAATAACAATATCGACGAATCTGACTTGAAGTCATAATATAATGAAATTACATTCTCTATTATGATAATGTCCTGAAGGGGATATGAGCCAATGATCTAAGACATTGTCTAATTTCGAGAATCCAATATGCCAAAAGGGGAAAAATAAAAATATACGTTTGCTTAATAACTGCTAACATTGATTACCTTTCAATAAAGCATAAAGTCACGTTTCAATTCAATTGATACTGGTATAGAATTGGTATTTATGTTGTTCGATCCTGGGTACTTAGCAGTTAATGTCAAACCAGGTAGCTTTTGAAATCATAAACATGACAGAAATCAAATAATGGAAAAAGTTCTTGTCTGCAGCACTATGTTTTCAGCAACGCTGTTACAACGGTATGTATGCATTATCGATATATCATTGGTACAAAGTTCTGTGCTTAAGAAATAGAAGAAAGAGACGGTGATCTTCGAAGCTTTCTAAATGACATGAATGTAAATGACATCAGTCTGACATCAGAAAATAGTAATAAAAAATAACCTGAAATCTGTTGCTCATCAACTTGTTGCAAATGGTGTTTCAATTTGAGAGCCTCGTTGCGACTGCTTGAACAGGTAGAAATAGAAGATGAATTTGCTTGAAGTTACACCTAATCCTGATAACGTAGGGAAGAGTACTATCAGCTGTGGATTCTTTCTTTAATTACTATACATTCCAATCTATCTTTCGTTGATAACTATATTTCTCGTGTTATACGTACTGAGTGTTTTCAAGAGAGAAGATGCTCTAGAAATATAATATAAACTCCATCATCCATGCAGCAAAAGAAGCTAGTTGCACAATAAAGCATTATAGTGATATTGGTAAGGATTACCCAACATCAGTGATAACTCCTCGGAGCAGTAGTAAACGTCCAGTAAACTCAGTCTGTCGAAATCTACCATAAAACTGTATGTAACAGCTTTTTTTTTGTTTCAGTGTGCTCCTCGAGTCTTTGTGGCCTTGAATTCCTCACCCACAAAACAATAAGGTAATACAAAGAGGTCACTCAATAACAGCTAGATAACATTGTGTACCTCTCTCTTAGACAGATGTCTGCCATGAGCTACAGACCCATCATTCCAAAAAATATTTTAACGGTGTTCTTTGTCTTCGTCGCCTTTAAAACTATTTCACCATACAAACGCATGATGTTTCTAAATAAGCATTGAAACAAAATAGGCTTCATCAGACATCTTAACAGGCATTTGCTTTTAATCTACCGGTTTACTATTGGTCGGTGAAGCAACGTTTAGTCACCCCCGACCAGATTACAGAACAGCCAAAACTGGATCAACTATAACCGATTTTTAAGCTCCTTCATAACCTGAGTCATATAGATTCATAGCGTCGGTTTTCTGGTTTCTGTGGCGTATGTATTCTTCTCCAGAAGGGAATGCCAGTCTGTCGCAACATTACTGACTGGACTGCAGCAACGTGAAATAAAATGTTTTGCTCACGAACACAACGCATTGCTCGATCCAGGAATCGAATCGAAATATCAATGTTATGACCATGAGTCCAGCACCCAAACCACTGATCCATGCGCTTTCATTATAACCGATTCTACTAAATGGGATTTAATCAATTAAAAGCGGATAAATTTATGGGATTTGACAAATACAAAGTAATCAACTAAGCTATGACAACATTATGATCAGCTTAACAATTCAAGAAAATGCGGCAGCATGACCGCCGTAACTGAAATCAATAACCAAAGAAAAATGTATGAGGTTTCTTGAAACAGCGTATATTTTATAAAGTATCCAACTAAAATTCACAGATGTTCTATGAAGGTCTGTCTTCCATAATAAACACCAATAATCTATACATGAAGGAAAGGATACTGATCTGAGGAAAAAAAAAACTTTGGCAGTTTAAATTAGAGATGCAAGTTTCTTGTAATGGATTGCTTGAAGCGAAATGTTGATCTAATATGTAGTTAAACAGATAATGGATGTTATTTGGTGTAGTATCATCATGCATACCTCCCAAATAAACGCCTAAGCCCATGTTTGCCAATAAACACAAGAGTAGTAATGGTTTATGTTCATAAATATGTGTGGTGTGTGTGTGGTGTGTGAGCGCAAATGCCTGTATATAAATATATATGTATGTATATATATATATATATATAGATAGATAGATAGATAGATAGATAGATAGATAGACACTCGTATACATATACACAAACATGCGCGCGCACATACATGTTGTGTGTGTGTGTGTGTATATATATATATCTATATATATCTATATATA
>NC_068990.1:13708654-13711555 GCF_001194135.2 Octopus bimaculoides
TATATATATATATATATATATATATATATATGTTTATACATATAGATATATTGCAAATTGTAATGGGATATATTCATTAAAGGGACGAATAACAATTAAATAGCTGCTGAATTGCAATCCCCTACACAATACAGAAACCATTTTTTAAAGAAGAGCTAACGGGTATTTGCCAGCTCGGAAATGGAGAAAACTCAAAGAAAAGAAATGTGAAAAATAATATAAATATCGCAAAAAGATATATTTTTATCATCTTGCTGTTGCAGTTTTTGCGGTCTACCCCAGTAAACTTTATAGCAGATAGCAGTGAAGTTACAACAAAACATTTTCATATGACAGAATTTTTGCGAGCCAGGGTTAATCATTTTGGTCAACGCACTCTATATGATACAAATAATAAATTTACATGAATAATGAAATAAAATACTAGTACTTGTATATTAGTATAAATAGTAATACAAGTTTATTAGTACTGCTCTGTGCAAGGTACCAGGAAACTAGTCGGAGGAGGGGCGGAAGTTTGAAGTTCAAGTTGGTTAGATGTGTGTGTGTGTGTGTGTGTGCTTTCTGCATGATGGTTGTACTAAAATAAAAGTGGTGTGGCTGAAACGCCTTAAATATTGGGAGACGGACATTTTCGTATGTGTCCATGGTCACAACAACTTAGAGGAATTTTTGACGAAAGATGGATGATGGGGGGCACTTCAGTCGGGGTTATAGGAATTTATTCTGAGTGACCTTTATAAGATAGAAGGAATGAAGCTGGAAATCAGCAGATTTGAGGCCTTGCATATGGCAAACAATCTTAAATGTTATGTTCTCTTAGTCTTTCCTGGGGAATTTTTCTTCCTGCGATTCTGTATGATTGTACGATTTGATTAATTTTACGCAATGTAAATCCTATTCTCTGAGTTTATTCCTATTTTCTTTAGTCCATCGGACGCCCTGCCTGTTGTGGGTTTTGTGGTCAATAAATGAACTGGTATTGTTCTACTACTACTACTACTACTACTACTACTACTACTACTACTACTATTGCTACTATTGCTACTACTACTGCTGGTGCTGCTACTACTACTCCTGCTACTGCTGGAGCTGCTGCTACTACTACTACTACGACGACGACGACGACGACGGCGACGACGATGACGGCGACGACTGGTGGTGGTTGGTGCTGCAGCTGTTGCTACAGTTGCTACAGTTGCTGCTACTGCTGCTACTGCTTCTATAATTTAGAAATAGTACTACTACTATTATTATGAGTAGAATATGACTTACTTTACTTGAAGATAGATCCTTGAGCGGTCACTCGGTCTGTCCGATATCACAACTAGAATCCCTCTTATCATGTCCCTAGATTAACTAAAAAGAGATAACAAGCTCAACAAAAGCATCATAAATTTCCTGACACGATCTTACCTTCGCATCTCGAGATAACAACATAGATCTAACTGATCACCATCACCAATAAAAATAATATGAGCAACAACACGAAAAGTAATAATTAATAGTTATCAGAATATAGTACATTTGAGAAACACAAATCATGATCAAATACATGGAAGAATACACAAAAGAAAAGCAAATATGAAGATACGCGTGTATGATACTTCAAAGAATCCTGGACATAGGAAAGGCGTTAATAGATTCAATGACCAAGACAGGAAATAGACATGAAAGGGAATAGGAATTAGTCGATGGATTTTATTCTGAAATGATGACAACTTTAATGAAGCATTAAAATTAGAATTATTAAGATTTACTATTGATTTTAGACTAAAGACTATGTTGGCTGATATAAAATTTACATAGTTACATACCAATATATAATTGCATCTTTCTGTATAAAACGCTTCATCTATGTTATAAAATAAGTATAAAATTTAAAAAATATGTATTGTATTAATGCTTATTCTGAATAGTTGGGTTTCTAATATGCTAGAAGAAGACGCTAAATCGCCTTACCATGAAGAATGTGTTCTCAAGAGATTTCAACAAACGCCGGAATGTAAAACGAGATACAAAATATGATGATGAACTACATTCCTCGACTTCGCTGTTAATATTTACGAATGTAGATATCTGCATATATATATATATATATATATATATATATATATATATATATATATATACATACGGCGGGCTTCTTTCAGTTTCCGTCTACCAAATCCACTCACAAGGCTTTAGTCGCTCCGAGGACCATGTCGTAGGTAAGCAAGCTGCTTACCACGCAGCCTCTCCTGCGCCTATACACACACACACACACACACACATATGTATATTGTATTAGGTATGTATGTAGGCATATATATGTATATATATATGATTGAACAAGTTGGAGTTGACAGAAGGTGATACAAAAGAAACTTTCTTTGTAGTCACTGCAAATGATGCCACGCAACGTATTTCTCCAAGTTCGCAGGTATTTCATTATGTAACTGTTTCTCTTTATTGTGAGATCTTGTTGTACTTCGTCAGGGGATATATAAATGAAGATCTCACAAGATCTACCAATTGAGGGAAACGGTTACATCACCAAATATCCGCGAAGCTGGAAACATTTGTATTGATTACAAATACATATTCGTCTCCACTCTTTCTTCTTGATCACAACTCATTCAGTTCTACATTTACACACTAAGAATCCACAACGCTAATCCAGCAGTATGCATAATGATATTGTTGGATAGCAGTGGGTGAAATGTGAAGGTGGGACAGCTTTACACTGTACTCTACTGCGTACTTAACAGAATATAGCCTCACTATATATATATATATATAGGGAGAATTCACAAAAAAAAACAAAAGACGACGACAGGTGGTGAAGAAAACAAACATATGTATTAGTATAATGCTCGGGAAGTGAAAAGTCTTTAACGTTTCGAGCCTATGCTCTTCCAC
>NC_068990.1:13711905-13712456 GCF_001194135.2 Octopus bimaculoides
GTGTGTGTGTGTGTGTGTGTGTGTGTGTGTGTGTGTGTGTGTGTGTGTGTGCGTGCGAGTGCGTGTGTGTTGTGTACTATTTTGAAGCTGAACATGATTTCAGAGTCTTTTTATACTCCTCAGTGCTAGTTACTTCAGTGCTGGCCATATCGAAAAATTATATTTCCGGTATGGAACTACAAACTACAGTCATTAGAAGATCTTCAGATGTTTTCATCTTACAACCAACTACTGAGTTATTGTACAAATATTATCGTATTCTTTTTTTTTTTTTATCATATTAAACTCCCCAGTAAGAAGTCGGTACACAGCTCCAAAGATAAATTGATGAAACATAAGGAAGCAGCCTATAGCCTTGAGAAAAACAGACGACAAGACGGAGTACGAAGTATTCACACGCAAGCACACACTCACAACACACACACACGTACACACTCATACATATACATACACACATATGTACATACATATATATACTTATATTAACATGCATATATATCTATACACATATGTATACATGCACTTATACATATGCACATAATTATATATAT
>NC_068990.1:13712466-13715147 GCF_001194135.2 Octopus bimaculoides
TATATATATATATATATATATATATACATACACACACACACACTCACACACACACAAACACACCGTACTTCCTCGCATGCACTTGTATAGTAATTCTGTCTGGCTTCGTAGTATTATTTATTTATTGATTTACTTTCATGTGTTGAAATAAATTCTTCTTAGTTTATTGGGAATAGTAAAGTTTAGACTTATAGCATTAATATTTCCAATCTCAGTGACTGTAGCTGCTGTATCTTTATGTTTGGTGAGATCAATGGTATTGGCACCAATGAGAACGTTGGATTTTTTAGTCTGGATTGCGCTTAGCCATGATCTATCCCAAATAAACCCCAATCTAAAATAATGCAACAGAAACCCTATCCCTAAACCTAACCCTAGCTCTAATCCTAACCCTTACTCTAGAATTTTGCTTCTGATTAGGTTGTTTGTTATTATGGAGAAAGCAGCTACTTACAATAACCTCAAAATTTATATATATATTCGCATATATAAAGATATTTATACATGCTGCCTGCCTTAATCATATATATACATATACATAACACAGACACACATATATATACATATTCTTCTATTCTTTTTTTTTTTATTTGTTTCAATCATTTGACTGCAGCCATGCTGGGACACTGCCGTCAAGGGTTTTAGTCGAACAAATCGCCCCAGGACTTATGCTTTGGAAGATTAGTACTTATTCTATTGGTATCTTTGGCCGAACCACTAAGTTACGGGTACGTAAACACATCAACATCAGTTGTCAAACAATGGTGGGAGGACGAGCGCAGACGCAAAGACACACGCATATAAATGTATATATAAACACGACGGGCTTCTTTCAGTTTCCGTCTACCAAATCAATTCATCGACCCGAGGCTATAGCAGCAAACACTTGCCCAGGGTGACACAAAGTGAGTTTGTATTCAGAACCAATTAGTTGAGAAGCAAGCTTCTTACCATCATACCACCGTGCCTGCGCCTGTATACATATATATATATACGATGTATATTTATATGTATGTATATTCATATATATAGTTACATATACTTCTGCTTATATCTTGTTTCTTTATTGCCCACAAGGGGCTAAACATAGAGGGGACAAACAAGGACAGACAGAGGGATTAAGTCGATTACATCGACCCCAGTGCGTAACTGGTACTTAATTTATCGACCCCGAAAGGATGAAAGGCAAAGTCGACCTCGGCGGAATTTGAACTTCGAATGTAACGGCAGACGAAATACCGCTAAGCATTTCACCCGGCGCTCTAATGATTCTGCCAGCTCGCCGCCTTCTACTTATATCTATCCATCTATCTCTCCATTTATCCATCTATTTATGTATATATGCATGTATGTGTGTAAGTCTGTGTGTGTCTGTGTGTTTCAGCATACACAACAAGCAAAATATATTTTCTCTTGTTTTGCTGTATTCGTTCATCAGGGCTGCCCCTTACCGCAAATAGCCTCATAAGTTTTATTTATAGATTTATTTATGTGAACACCATCGAAGTACAGTGATGAAATGGTTTTAAAAATAACTACCAAGATCTATAATAAACATGTAGTCTAATTCCTGAATATGTCTGAGGCCTGAATGTGTTTTCTTCGCCAACCATCTGATCTGTTTCCTCTACTAAAATTCGTCAAACGATTAAGATATTCAAAACAGTTTGTATAACCAGGTACACACATTTCAAAGTATACGTTACTGTTAACGTTGGCTTACTTTCCACATAACTCTATTTTGAATGTAACATATGCAGCACAAAATTATATCCTGCTGTACATATGGTTGGTCACCTGTTACGATTTTTATGATGCCAATGTTGGAATCAGTGATGGCAGATATGCAACACATTATATACATATACACTCTTTGCTTTTTCATAAGTCACGGACGCCAACCAGGAATAAAAAAATATATAAATCAAGATAGCATTTACTAAGTGCAAATCAAAAGAACAAAAATTCTGTCTGAGAAAATATGCCAAATATTTTACCAAAAAACATTAACTTAACATTGGTGAAATAAGACAAAAACCTAATTGAACACGATAAGTTCGTAGGTTTTTAAGAACACACACTCATACACATGCGTATAAACACGTTCTATCTTCTTTGCTTTATCTGTCTCTCTCACAAACGCACACTCACTCATAAATACACACATACAAGGAGCCATATATACATAAAGGTATATCTATATTTATATATATAATATTATATGTATGCATATATATTTTTAAAGTATAATTATAAATATATAATTATAGTTAAGGGCGCTGGAGGAACACCGCCTATACGCTTGAAATAGATGTCATACGACTACAAACCACGTAAGTTAGCACTCCGTTTATCATAAAGATATACGTACACACGCACACACATACACGCACATATATAATAAGAGCGTGTCCGTCTGTCTGTCTGTCTGTCTGTCTGTCCGTCTGTCCGTCACACTTTTGTTCGGTATGAAGATAGAAAGAAATTCAAGCAGTTAACTTGAAAGAATGGTATCACATATACTAAGATTAAATAATTCTATTTAAGCAGGAGAGAAAGAGAAAGAGAAAGAGTGAGAGAGAGATAGAGATAGATAGAGAGAGAGAGAGAGAGAGAGAGAGAGAGAGAAAGAGAGAGAGAGAGAGAGAGAGTGGTGACTGAAAGGAAGACAGGAAAATGTT
>NC_068990.1:13715438-13716797 GCF_001194135.2 Octopus bimaculoides
GAGAGAGAGAGAGGGAGAGGGAGAGAGAGAGAGAGAGAGAGAAAGAGAGAGAGAGAGAGAGAGAGTGGTGACTGAAAGGAAGACAGGAAAATGTTTATCAGTATTTTCAGAGTAGAAAAATAGATACCTAGATTTCAAAAAAATATATAGATAGATAGATACATACACGTATTGCTAAATTAAAAGCGGGAGAGAGGAGAGACACAGAGGAATTGAGAGAGAAAGAGAAAAAGTGAGAGAGACAGTCGATACATAGATGAAAAGAAAAGTTATTACATAGGTACGTTGACTCAGATTGCAGTATTCTGTGGGTGTTATTGGGGACTGTTTTCTTATCTGTTGCTCTTTGAGCAATTGATACTCCAAAAAACATCTATGCAGTCGCCCCACTTGCGACAAATAGCAACCAAATCTCCTTCAAATGATACCCTCCTGTGTTAGTGTATCTCAGGCAACATGGTTGAATTTTGATACGATTGCAGAGTAACGCCATTAGTAGGATAGGAAGAAAGATGAGAGAAAATGAAATAAACTATTTCAAATACAATAAAGGTAGGAGTACAAGGAGGTCTAATTTTATGTAATAGGTTGATGGATAATAAAAAAATTTGAGGTTTACAGACATGAGAGCTTTAAACGTTCATGGATATTATAAAGTTTGAAAGTTAAAGGACGTGTGAAATGTGATTCTATCTAAATTTATTTTTACCTGTATGTTTTAATAAATATTTGCTCATTAAAATCCATACTATAATAATGGATACGAAGCAGAATATATAGTGGTGTTTCAAAATAATTACGTGCACTGAAAACTCTGTAAATATGAACGCTCTTATTTTGATAACTTTCTTTTTTGTAACTATTAAAAACCCCATTATGAGTATTGCTATTGCTAGCCAGAGAAGAGAAGCAGCCAGATTTCGTCAACAGGAGAGGCGAAGAAGATTGAGCAGTGACCGACGAGAAGCTGTAAGAAACATAGATGCTGCACGGTCTACATTGAGCCAAGGCACGACGCACCGAAATTTTAGTACAGGACTCTCAACGACATAGTGTAAGCCAGAGAACATATGTCACAGGAAAGAGGAGAAATTTTACATCAAAATGCTGAACATCGCGCAGCCTGAGAGAATTGGAATTTCCAATACCTATCACTAGTACTTCAACATGCAACTGATCTCCTCTTGATTCAATTGGACATCTCTTACACAATGGTCACTTAATTGTTCTTGAGCAGTTGGTGATTATTAGATACATCTATTATTTAATTTTTGGCATGGGTTTATCCTGTGTGTATAAAATATTCCATAAAATAGTAAATTACACACACACACACACACACACACACACACACACACA
>NC_068990.1:13716872-13724696 GCF_001194135.2 Octopus bimaculoides
GAGAGAGAGAGAGAGAGAGAGAGAGAGAGAGAGAGAGATTTATGTAAATATATGTAAAACTGGTTATTGATACTTTCAATTACTTTTGGGTATAGATGAGAAAAATTAGGACATTAAACTACACATTGTTTGACAGGTGCCCAAGTATATATAAATGCATATTTACATGCCTGTGTTCTTCTATGTGATATATATATATATATATAGATATATATCTAAAGCTAGGAAGATAGAATGTATATATATATATATATATGTGTGTGTGTGTGTATACACACACACACAGATACATACATACATGCATAAATTATATAATATCAGTAATAGCGTAAAATATTTCTGAGACACGGAAGAGGATCGAAAATGACGTTAGCCAACGATATGAAGTAAGAATGGAACAAGGGATGAGAGACATGACCACTAGAAATGTGGATAGTCTTTCTAGAATTTTCTTTGTGTTCAGAGATATTTCCAATACGAATGGTGGAGGTAATATGGAGAAATGGACACAATAAAAAGCAGACGTAGTAGACTAAAGAGAATAGCACAGAAGCATCTGCGTTAATCGAATTTATCTTGAATAAACACCAGTAGCGGTGTAACTTTAAAAATAATATCCTCACGTGTGTGTTTAGTGTCAAATTTAAATCTAAATAAAGTTTATTTGAATGTCACTGAATGTCTTTCGCTTGGTGTGTGCTCTGTAGTACAGAAGCGTAGAAACGGGCGTCATATTCTTACTGCTGAACAAAAAATAAATAAGATAAGTGGAAAAAGGAATTCAAGAAGATAGCAATACAATAATTAATAGCGACAGAAGCAGTATTAATACCAAAAGGCAATCTTTGTTAGAGATAAAGTACTGGAATGTTATATAAGAAGTGAGCCAAAGAAGTGAGGATTCAAGAAAAGAATGCTGAATGGGTGGAATAACATGCGAGTATTTGAACTCAGTGAACAGCAGATAGAAGGTTAAATATTGTAAATCAGAAATGAAAAATAAGTCTCTGTCATAGAAATTAAAGATATATAGAGAAGGAAATTTCAGAGAATCAGGAGAGTGCGACTATCGTAAACAGCAACACTCGCAGTTGAAAGTATGGCAAAAGAAAGCGTCCAAAAGTCAGGAATTCGGGGAGATTAACTTTGGAGAAGACTAACTAAAAATCGTCAAAAACTGAGGTAGAAACTGAAGGAAATGGAGGCCCTAAAATCAGTTAAATTAAGAACAGTGGATGAAATGATAGTACAAAACCAAAATGCAGAAGAAAGAAAGCTATTTTGAGAGAAATTTAGGGAAAATGCCAACTATAATAATAAAGCACTATAGATAAGGCAAGTGAAAAAGTACATTGAAATGTTGAGGTGCAGATAGATGTTACCACTACAAAAGCATATATATAGAAGTATGTATAAAATGTAGGAAATTGAAAAGCAAGGAGATCGGCCTTGGCTCATGTTTATTGGTTGATAACGTTTACGAGCCTCCATGAAACCATAGCGATACAACTAAATGAATGTGTTTGAAAGAACGAAATACCATTGTGACAAAAATAAGGAAGAACTTGCCTAATACTGAGAGACAAGCTGAAAAGAAATACTGTTTTGGATTACGCGTCTTTCTAATTTTGTAGAAATTCTTATCAGGGATAATTTCGGAAGACGTAAACCAACACACATCTGGAAAATACCTTCTGCCTGACGAATGGAAAGGCTTTCGAAATAAGTGCCAAAAAACTAAGGACCAATTAATGATTTACAAGATAGTCTTGAGAAATTGCAAAAAGAGATAGACAGTTTGATGCGTTGCGTGGATCGATTATAGAAAGGCTTGCCAGCTAGCTCTGCACTTGTCGATCAAAAATATGCTGAGAACACGTCAAGATTTCAAAAATGAAAAGATTAACAGACAAACGGATCAGAACAAGATCTTTCATGAGGTGAGCCTCTCTCTCACCTTTTGTTTATAATTTCATTGATCCCATTCTCTACCCTACCAAACAAAACCAAAAGAAAAAATTAATACTTATTTGGAAAGAACAGATAAAAATTAATTAGTTTCTATGTGTAGAAGATTTAAATATTTATTTCTACATTTTGATACTACACTTTCATTTAAGCCAAAAGGCCGAAAAGTGATTTAAATATCTATTCGAAAAACAATACACAAAAAAATACTAAACTGGATTCTAAATTTCCCCCAAGACACTTGAAGTAGGCTGGAGGGTATATCAGCCGAAACGTTGTGTTAACAACAAACACGATGAGGACAAATATCCGTCGAATGTAAATAATGTAAATAATGTAAATAATTAACTGGACTCGTTAGTGCAAATTGTAAGAATATTTAGCAGCAATTTTGGAATAAAAAATTAGGAATTGAAAAATGTCAAATGATGGAGATGAATCAGGGTGAATCTAACAAAGTACTGGGATAGAAGATGAGGATGTAAAAATAATTCAACGTCGAAGAAACTTATTAATATCTGGTAAAACTGGATGGTAACAAAACCAAAATTATAGAAATAGAGAAAATCCCCTGCGAAAAATACTTTCTCAGAAAGATTATAAAATCCAAATAGGATACGGAAAAATGATGCTGACATTTAACATGATGGCAGTATCCATAATAAGGTGTGGAGCAGGAATTCTTGAATTGAGGAAGGGTAAAATAAAGGATATCGACTAGTAAACTAGAAAGAAGTATCACCTATCTGAAACAGAGCGGTTATACTGGAAAAAGCAGAAGAAGGTTAATGAGTATCATAGAGTTAGTAAAAGAGAAGAAAAGGCTTTCTTTCAAGAAGGAAAAGTAACACTCCCTAAGGAGATAATATTGAAGAATTCTTTGCAAAATGTGCAGAAACCAAAAAGAGAAAACAGGAAAGTGTGTAAAAGGGGAAATCAAGACTTAGAGGGGAAAAAGGCTTCTTCACTCAGGAAATCAAACGAAATAAGAGACGTAAAGGACAGCTAAAGAAAAGATTAAACAAAAAGATTGAAGAAATTTTCTTGACAACAAAGGAAGATGGGTTAACAGTAAATTGGATTAAGGAAAGTATAGAACAGCAGAACTGCTTACGCAAATGGAAGATGTGTAATCAACCCATTTCTCATACTGAACTGAAATGTCCGTAAAATGCAAAACTGTAAGCATGAGAAGAATACAGCAATGATACACAAATATTTTGCCAGTTCTTTGGCTTTGCATGCCCAGGTAAAAAGCAATAGCCACTTGATGGAAATGAAATGCAAGATTCGGAAAACGATAGAGTGAGCTTGATGTGGGAGTTTCCTTTATAAATTAAACGAAAAACTGGTATATTATTTTATGCATTGACGGCTGGAAAAATGTACGTATTGTAATTGACGTGGCTTGCCCTTCTAACACCAAAGTTAAAGCAAGGGAAAACATAAAATATTGCATCAATTTGACCTTTAAATTTTTGGAAAAAAGTGTGGATTATACTCGAGGATTTACGGTATATAAAGTTATAAAAGAGTAGACTTAGGAAAGTTTAGTTTTAAAAAGTGGTAGATTAATGAAAACAAGATACGTAACAAACATTAAATTGAGGAATAACGCAAGAAAATGAAGGCAAATAGGAACAAAATTGAGCTGACGTGTCATTCACAGACACACACATACATACACGCACACACACACACACACACAAACACACAAACACACAAACACACACACATATATATGTATATGTATGTATATATGTGTATATGGATGTATATATATATACATATATATGTATGTATATATATACATATATATATATCTACACACACACAAATACATGTGTACATATATGTATGCATAAATGCATGTGTGTGTCTCTATATATATATATATATATATATACACACACACACACACACACACACACACACACACACACACACATATATATATATATATATATATATATATATATATATATATATATATATATATATATATATATATATATATATATACAGACACACACAGAATGAGGGAGAGAGAGAAAGAGAGAGAGAGCTATTGGTAGATAGATTTTGAAGATTAATTCAGCATTAGTGGGACATACTCGTTAAAATTATCTAATGATGAAGAATATAGGAGAAGAGAAAGGAACGTCTTGAACATAATGAATACATATATCCTAATAGTTGGAGACTAAAACTGTGCTGACACATCTAGAGTAAAGTATTATTATATTCTATATTTCAACTCCGATAAGACGCAATATAATTAACTTCATTTAATTGCGCTCAGAAGAATATTCATCTCCCACGGTTATTATGATGAAAATTCTCTATCACAAAATTGAATATTAAAGTTTATTAAAGAAGAAAGTGCTTGGCGTTATGGTTAGATAGTTCGGTTCAGTATTATGAATTGTGGGTATGATTATTTTGTTGGGTAGTGCGTTGTGAGCTTGAACCAGTAAAATGTATAATGCATTTACTAATTCTTTTAGGTATATATACTGTAGCAAGTAACTAAACAGCCGCTGAACTCCTTCAGTTGAACATCGAGGAGGCGACAGCTGAAGAGTTTGTGAGTTGCAGCAACATTTGATTTGATCTCGTTACAGCCGAGAAAGTTGGAGGAATGTGAAATGAAGTCCCTTGTTCAAGGACACAACACACCGCTCGGTTCATTAATCGAATTCACAACCTTGTGTATAGTTATGTCAAAGTTGAACCTCTATTCGACGCCTTCTATGTGTTTTGAGGCGGTCTAGCGGTCTTTTCGCGATAACACAGGCACCTAAAATAGTGAGTGACTACCAAACTTAGATAGAAAATAGATAGATAGATAGATAGATAGATAGATAGATAGATAGATAGATAGATAGATAGATAGATAGACAGACATATTATGTACGCTAATGCGAGAGAGTAAAGTTTTGTGTCTCTCAACACCAGTTGTTCTACAGCATAAATGTTGAGACAAACAATCCAGGGAAGTTACTCGGTCGACCCTAACTGAAGGAGTCTTTTATAAACGCATTTTTACGTAGTTACAAACGGAAAGAGACGCAGCGGTCTATGTAGTTAAATAGTTGAATGAACTCCCTTACAAGAAGGATTATAGAGTAACCTCCCTTTCTAAGTTTCTCGAAACATGTGTCATGAGACGTGATTTTTAATTATTCAACAAACTTAGCGTTTCTCTTGGAAGTTTCTAGAATGTCTAGCGTTCAAATAATAAAAACAGTTGCTAACCCTGGTCTTAGCTTTTTAGTCGATTAGACTTAGAGCCATTCATGTCATTGCTATGTCCATCTATTTCTCTACGCCACATAACTGAAAGACACCACTTAGCTGTTATTTCTATATTTCCTATCTCTGAACTTTCTTGCATAGATTTTGATTACGTATCATCATCGACCAGTAAATAAAATATAATTTTTATGTAGTAAATATATAGTTCTTGAATGTATTCTTCATCTCTATATGAACTCTTGTAATAATATACACGCAGCCACATCAACACCTGGGACTGACTATATATTACCACTACAGAGGCATTAGAAAATCATATCTAAAACCTTTTTATGCATGTCAGAATCTGAGATTCAGCAACAACTAGAAATGATTTCTCTAAAGATCAATTTGTATCTACAATGCCACTCAGATCTGATTCTGTCATTTACTCATTTGATTTCGCCATTTTAAACTTTATTCCTATGCAAAAATATAAACCAAATAATCTATATATATATATCAAAGAATGTCGAGCTATTTTTAAGATACCTATTGGCATTAGATTATATTCTTTTGCTCTTTTACGTGTTTCAGGCATTAGATTCCAGCCATGCTGGAGCACCGCGTTGTAGGGTTGATTGGACAAACCGATCCCAGTACATGTATTATTTTTGGTATTTATATCAGAAAATCTCAAGCCGAAGAGCTAAGTTACGTAGACGTCAAAAAGGAGAAGAAAAAAAAAACGAGAGAAAGAAATGTTAAGCTGTGGGGTGGAGTTGGCAAACACACACACACATACACACACACACACACACACACACACACACGCATACACACACACACACGCACACACAAACATACACACACGCATACACACGCATAGATACACCTACGCATACACACACATGCACACGCATAGATACACATACGCATTCATACACATACACAGACATACTCACACGTACATACACACATGCATGCACGCACGCACATACACACACATACGCATATACACACATAGACGCACACACACACACACACACACTCACTCACACACATTTAATGAGAAGAATTTACAAAGTGATTCCATGACCGAATGTTTTTGCATAGCATTTATTAAAAAAGGCTCTTGAGTCACTCTGTAACATCTGACGTTTAGAAATGAGATGTGAAGGTTATAGCAGAAGATAGTTGGCACTCTAGTGGAAGGCACTTGGCCAAGGTACCGTGCAGCGTGACTGAACCCGCATTCGTGCAATTCGGAAGCAAACTTCTCACCACAGAATCACGTCCGTGTATATAAAGTGTATGTATGTGTATATGTATGTATGCATGTATGTATGTATGTATGTATGTATGTATGTATGTATTTGTGTGTATGTATATCTGTATAAACGGCGTTTTGCGCACATACACGCGCTCGTGTGGTGCATGACACTTTTGCACGTGACTTTTGAGCAATTTCACGTTTTACATAATACACACAGAAAAACACACCATGCAATCACATTGTTTACGAAATAGATCCATGCAAATAGTCAAAGGTACTTTGTCCTTCACGCGAACACACGCATGTATGTATTCTTGTGTTTATATGCAAACACCCAAATGTAAACACGAACAAGCAAATAGATTGCACTATATTAAATTTTGAGTATTATATTTTTGTATATGTGAATTGAATCTGCACAAATCATCACAGCGATTTACTCTTTCCCCCATCTTTGGACGTTATTGGTGAATGGAACGCTAGACAAATGTTTGAAAAAAGATGTAATGGAATTACTCAAAAGCTAGTCATTTGGGAAGATAAGTGTTTTGGAGAAAATCTATCTAGCTGGTTGGCCATTCAACCGTTGTATCTAATATATAGATGAAAACAAAAATTTTAAAATGCAACAGAACAATATAAGGGTTAAAAGGAATGAGTTTTGTTGGTTAAAATTGTGAAGCAAAGACAAGAATAACAGAAGATTTGGTGGGATGTGTATATGTAAAAAGAGTGAAGGCGCGTAGCTTAATGGTTGGGATATTCGAGTCACGATCGTAAGGACGTGATTTCAATTCCCAAGAACGCGTTGTGTCCTTGAGTAAGACAGTTCATTTCACATTGTTTTTGTCCGCTCAGCTGGCAAAAAATAGTTGTACTTGCATTACAAAGGACCAGCCTTGTCACACTCTGTGTCACGCTGAATCTCCCTGAGAACTACGTGAAGGGTACACCTGATTGTGGAGTGATCAGCCACTTGTACGTTAATTCCAAGAGCAGGCTGTTCCGTTGATCGGATCAATTGGAACCCACGTCGTCGTAATCGACGGAGTGCCATCTAAAAAATATGAGATATGAATAACGAAAAACTGTAAACATGGTTACATCAAAACACATTGTTGAAATATACGATTGTCAAAACAAAAATGAGTAAAGCTATATGAAGAAAGGAATGTAATGTGTAAAACCAGATTTAAAGTAAGATTCCATAGAAGGGAGATAAGGAGAATTGAAAACAACAGATTCACCGTTCCTAAAAAGAAGAAAACTCTCTCACACATACATACATACATACATACATATATACATACATACACACATACATATATATGTATATATGTATA
>NC_068990.1:13725612-13729014 GCF_001194135.2 Octopus bimaculoides
GTGTGCGTGTGTGTGTATGTGTGTGTGTGTGTTTGTGTGTGTGTGTGTGTGTGTGTGTGTGTGTGTCTGTGTCTGTGTCTGTGTCTGTGTGTGTGAGATTGTGTTTGTGGTTTCATATGTTACTCCCTCGTCCTCGTATGTTAGGGGTTTGCCAAAGGGGAAAATAAGAATAAATTCCAGATTTCAAAATGACGTCTTGGATCGTTTTGTTCGACCAAATCTTGCAAGGTATGAACGCAGCATATCCGTAGCCCAATGACACAAACATGATGGAGATATTATAAGCATGCATACATACAGGAGTGGCTGTGTGGTAAGTAGCTTACATGGTTCCGTGTTTAGTCCCGCTGCGTGGCAACTTGGGCAAGTGTCTTCTACCGTAGCCTAGGAAGTACCAAAGTCTTCTGAGTAGATTTGGTAAACAGAAACTGAAAGAAATCTGTCGTATGTATATATATATGTGTGTGTGTGTGTGTGTGTGTGTGTGTGTGTGTGTGTGTGTGTGTGTGTGTGTGTGTGTGTGTGTGTGTGTGTTAGTGTGGTATGTGTGTATAGGTTTGTGTGTCTGTGTTTATGCCCCCACTATCACTAGACAACTGATGTTGGTGTGTTTACGTCCCCGTAACTTAGTGGTTCGGCCAAAGACACCGCTAGAATAACTACTAGGTTTACAAAGACTAAGTTCCGGGGTCGATGTGTTCGACTAAAGGCAGTGATCCAGCATGGCCGCTGTCAAATGACTGAAACAAATAAAAGAATGAAAGACTACATATATACATACATGCATATATGTGTGTATATATATATATATATATATATATATATCGTTACTATGTTTTAGTCAAACTATTGTATTTCCAGCTGCTTCGGAGGCAAAGATATCAACAATTGTCAAAGTGTAGTACAATGGTCTTCCTATGGGATTGTGAAACTATTTTCGCTTTTTTTTTTTTTTCTGAAAAAGCAACGTTCTGGACTTACGGCAGTTTTGCATAATAGCAACGATACATATATATATATATAAATTCTCGTATATTCCATCTTCTGTCTTTCATTGGCAATATATATATACATATATACATACATACATGCATACATACATACATATATGCATACATACATACATACATACATACATACATATATATATATATATGTGTGTATATCTATCGCCAGAGGAGGTAAAATTCGTGTGTGCGAACATCAGGCTGCTTAGTCAATTAACTGCTCCCATGCAAACACATACTAGTAAATACGTGTATTATTCTATGATACAACCAGCTCTATCTCTTCCTATCTATAATTGCATTTCTCCGGACAACTGTTCACTAAACGGTAATTGTCTTTCGAAAGTATGAGTCTATTGCGCTAACTGTCCAAATGTATGGATATAATGTATGGTACAGTATAAAGCGTAGTACTTGAAGCAAATCTGTGTTAACGCAACAGTAATTTATTACTGGAACTGGCTGCCAACAATGTGTTATATATATGCAAATTGATCTGTCCAATTTACTTAAGCCCTTCGTAACAGTGAGTTTATAAACAGATTGGACATTTATAAACGTATTCTGGAAAAGCAACACGGGATTACATCTAGACCGCCTCGTAATATTTCTCTGTATAAGGAGATATTTATAAAGAAGAGGTGTCTATGCAAACGGTGCTTATCGAATATATAGTATTACGAAACTAGATATATGTTGGTGTTTAAATTTCGGGGACGAATATTCTGCTTTTTCATCGGAGGGATTATCTGCTCTTGACTTAATGTGTATGTAGCTGAGTATTCTGGGAACAGAATCAGTGAGACGCGGTGTGTGAATTTCAAACAGAATTTCCTTAGCGAGTTTTTATACAGTTTCCATCTGCAAAAATTCCAATGATATTGATCGACCTCGGTCATATAGGAATTGACTTTTTCACTAGATTCTATGCAGAGGAATTGAACTTATGACTGCAAAGCGAAGTCCTACACCACTCAGTTTTTCAGCATCTACAATATTATGTACGAAGTAATACATAAATGTGTCAGCATATTTATATGTGTATGTATATATATATATATATATATATATATATATATATATACACACATATATATATGCATTCATATATATAAATAGAAGTGTCTGTGTGGAAAGTAGCTTGCTTACCAACCAGGGTTCAGTCCCACTGCGTGGCACCTTGGGCAAGTGTACTCTGCTAGAGACTCGGGCCAACCAAAGGCTTGCGAGTGGATTTGGTAGACGGGAACTGAAAGATCGTCGTATATATATATATATATATATATATATATATGTATATATGTGTGTGTGTGTGTGTGTGTGTGTGTTTACGTCCCCGTAACTTAACGTGTGTACCCGTAACTAGTGTGTGTATGTGTGTGTATTTCTGTGTTTGTGTCTGTTTGTCCGACGATTATCGCTTCATAACCGATGTTATGTTTAATTCACCATAACTTAGTCTCGGCAATAGTTACCGATAGAATCAATACAAGGCTTACAAAGAATAGGTGCAGGTGTCGATTGCATGGCCGCTATCAAAATGGCTGAAACTAGTAAAAGAATAAAAGCATATATATTGTATACATACATATTTGTACATATATATATATATATATATATATATATATATATATATATATATATATATATATATATGCACAAATTTGCTTGTCACTTGTTTGACACTAACCAGTTGAACGTGTCCCCAAGTGGCTGGCGATATATGCGTCTCTGATTATGAGCAGGAATAGAGGGAGAACATCATAGCCATGTGTTGAGAAGAATTCTTCGGGTTTTGAATTAATCACTCCTGAGTGATTCGTTCATCATCTGGAAATAACCCTTAGTCAAGGGATTCTTGAGCGGGGTGGGTTACTTGACATGAACAAAATTCTAACTGGACCCCATCTGAAACATCATGCGTTGTTTAGCTTGATATTAGTTGACCATGAAGCGTACATATGCCCGCAGTCCGATAATTCACACCAGTTAAAGTTATAAAAACGATAAATGAAAATATGAAAAGATCATGGCCATCTCGCCACTTTGAAACAAAGTCTAGATTGCTTTGTGATTCTTTCGTATATTATTTCAACCGTGAAATGACTAAATTTGTTCATGTTATCACACAGTTTCATTCAGAGCAGCTAAAACTTGTCTCCACATTTCGGTTTTCCAGATTTCTGGTTTCACGTATGTGAAAGGAAATTCATTAAAACGATAATAGATTAAAAATGTGTTTACTACATACGCATGAATTTCGTTAAAAACACAGAGAAACAAACACAAGTATTCACACAACCCAACATACACATACAAATACGCACACATATATGTCTCCCTGTCTCCTCCCTCTCTCTCCCTCTGTCTCTTTCTCTCTTTCTATATATATATA
>NC_068990.1:13729063-13730852 GCF_001194135.2 Octopus bimaculoides
TTAATTTAAGTTTCAGCTCAGAGCTGCGGCCATGCTGATGCACCACCATGTTGCTACACTGTTATTACAGGGAGCCTCTTACAATATGTGGCACTTGGTGAAGAATGGAGCTTGATTTAGCAACCCTCATTTGCACCTCCTGCCGCGAGGTAGGTTCATTTGGGACTCTCGATAGGAAGACGTCCAGCTTTGATTATAAAACTCCTACATCTACTTTGTGCAGATTCCTCAGGCTCTTTGGGAGAATATTAAAAAGCTGTGGGCCCCTGAATCCCAAGCTGTTGCAGTAACTGGTCCTGAAGCGCGATGGCATTGCTGAGATCTTTGGCACTATGCAGTGTCGTCCCGTTCTGGCATTGGTGTAGCTTTCAATGCCAAAATTTGGCACAATTCCTTCCATCTATAGATAGATAGATAGATAGATAGATAGATAGATAGATAGATAGATAGATAGATAGATAGATAGATAGATAGATATATGTATAAACACACACACTTATTATGGTAACTCTTGTTGATTTCGACGTATGAGTATTTGAAGGAGAAGACTTAAGGAAAATATGAAGAAGTGACAAAAAGGGGAAATAGTTTTTAACAATAACAGAACAAAAGAAACTGTATCTATTTGCTATGGATGTGTTAATGTAATTTGAGTCCAAGTATGGATTTCGTGATGAAGCTGTAGAGATTTTAATGGTTGTTTCAGCTTATGCTTATACCTAAAGACAGGTCTTCCTCTACCGCGGCTTCCCTGTATTTGTTCAGCATACCACAAAAGTTTCGGAATGCGTTCACCTTTCATTTGAATAACACGTCCTACCTATCAGCACTGAATTCTCAGAAGTGGTACACAGTCACTGATCTCGTAGTGATCTAGTAACATGGTCATCCGCAGGACTGCCACCTTACATTGGCAAAGATATTTTACTATAAAGTACGGTTGCTACTTAGATCTCATTCAAAGATTTAAAACTAGCTGTGACTCTCTATAACTTCTCTCTCTCTCTCTCTCTCTCTCTCTCTCTCTCTCTATATATATATATATATATATATATATATATATATATATATATATATATATATATATATATACTGAGTATGGTCGAGTAAGCTGCTATCTCTTGCCGGCAGTTGTCCAGCACCGAGGACGGGAAATTACCCAGAAACCATTGGTCTGTTGGTACTAGATTTCAGACACAGATAGTGTGTCGATAACCAGCTGCAAAAGATGTTTTCTTGAGGTTATATATATATATTCTTCCATCTAACGGCGGTGCATCAGCATGGTCGCAGCTCTGAGCTGAAACTATTAAATATATATAATTAATAATATCCAAGGGTAATTAGAAATATTAGAAATGTCTACTACCAGTGGCCTAGCGTGTAAAAGTTTAGTCCATAGACTATATATTATTCATAAAGATACAGTGTACATTTAAACACATAAGAAGTATCTATCATAGGATTCCCTCACGCTAGAAAGAACAGCTAATTTCCAAACCACTATTAGAGATAAGGGAATGAAAAATAAAAACTTTTAGCATCTACCTCCTGAACCATGGTTTCTGACTTTTTTTAGGAAATAAAATAATTTGCCAAGCGAAGTCTTCTTCAGCAGGTACACCCAGATTAAACATATATATACGAGGCAATCCAGTATATGCCCCATGCTTATACATTCTTGCAGATCCTTGTGGGCAGTAAATAAAAAAATTCTAATTACCCTTTAATAATTCTGAATAATTTTCGAATTTTTAACGTCGGAACATTTTATGTGTTTAAATGTACA
>NC_068990.1:13730873-13733124 GCF_001194135.2 Octopus bimaculoides
TATATATATACTCTTCTTCCTAGCTCTCCTTTGGGACCCTTCTGTCCGGCATTCGCCATGATAGATCGCTAGCCACTACACATTCTTTATTTTCTGTCCTCGTTTCTTTCTGTCGAAGAGCGTAGGCTCAAAACGTTAAAGACTTTTTCACTTCCCGAGCGTTAAACTAATACATCTGTTTGTTGTCTACACCACCTGCCTTCCTCTTTTACTTTTTTTGTGATTTCTCGATACATATATATATATATATATATATATATAGAGAGAGAGAGAGAGAGAGAGGGGGGGAGAAGAGAGAGAGAGAGACAGAGAGAGAGAGAGACAGACAGACACAGAGAGAGAGACAGACACAGAGAGAGAGACAGAGACAGAGGGAGAGTGAGAGAGAGAGAGAGCTAGTTGGAGAGATACAAAGAAATACAAGTTCAAAAAATACACAAACTTCACTTTTGAATATTTGTTGTTGTTGTTGTTGTTGATGGCACTCCGTCGCTTACGACGTCGAGGGTTCCAGTTGATCCGACCAACGGAACAGCCTGCTCGTGAAATTAAGGTGCAAGTGTTTGAGCACTCCACAGACACGTGTGAACTTAACGTAGTTCTCGGATATTCAGCGTGACACAGTGTGACAAGGCTGACTCTTTGAATTACAGGCACAACAGAAACAGGAAGTAAGAGTGAGAGAAAGTGGTGGTGAAAGAGTACAGCAGGGTTCGCCACAATCCCTTCCCGGTGCCTAGTGGAGCTTTAGGTGCTTTCGCTCAATAAATACCCACAACGCCCGGTCTGGGAATCGAAACCGCGATACTATGACTGCAAGTCCGCTGCCCTAACCACTGGGCCATTGGGCCTCCACACTTTGGAAAATATTCACAGCTAAACAGTAAAATGCAAATATGTCCCCATGTATATTCACAAGCTGGACTGTAATATATGTAATAATTTAGATTCTTATTAGTAAGCAATACAAGCTCACATGCTGATAGACAGACAGACACATAAAGAACAGGTGGTTAAATATCTCATTATGTTGTAAAGCACGTTTATAGCGAATACGCATTGAATTATGCATAAATAAGAAACGTACTGAGACACGCGCAAATAGAAAAATGGAAGCGAATGGCAGCACAACTTTTAATGCTGTCAATCATGTGTCAATACATATATATATGTATTTTATATATGTGTGTGGGTGTGTGAGTGTGTGAGTGAGTGTGTGTATGTGTGTGTATACATACTCACACACACACACACACACACATACACACACACACACACATACACGCACGCACGCACACACACACACACACACACACACACACACACACACACACATATATATATATATATATATATATATATATATATATATATATATATATGCACACCTTGTGTATTTGCACACATGCACTTACACTAATAAAAATAGGTGATTACCAGATGATACAGAGGGCCGCATAGAACCATACAAAATAAGCCGCAGAGCAACAAAGATTGCCTGCCGAATAGACATCATCTCGCTTATGTGTTTTCCTGCATCTATCTATCTATATATATATATATATATATATACACATAAACAGACACACACACACACCTATGCGCACATATAGACACACGTATATACACACACATATTTCTATTTATGTGTGCATATAAGTATATATATGCACACCCATATTTGTTTATGCACATATATATGTACATATACATGTGAGTGTGTGTATGTATACATATACATGCATTAATAATAAATATACATACATATACACTCACACACACATACACATATATAAGTTTACATGTATGTATGTATGTATATATATATATATATATATATATATATATATATATATACAGACAAATATACATATATGCATGTTTATATAGCCAGCGAGACGGACAGAGAAGTAGACAGACAGATAGATAGATAGATAGATAGATAGATAGATAGATAGATAGATAGATAGATAGATATACAGACATAGATTTAACAATGCAGTTGATCACACATACATATGTATATTTAAGTACGTATATCTCTGGGAGTCTGTGTCTGTGCGATGCACACCTTTATACATAAAGAGTCATACACACTGAAACATTGACTTGTGCATACTATCATACATGCATATGTGCCCATTTATGTGTGTGTGAGTATTTTATGTATACGCATATATATACATATACATACACACTTATATATACACGTATAAATATACATACATTTACGCATATATATATATATATA
>NC_068990.1:13733648-13737003 GCF_001194135.2 Octopus bimaculoides
TTTGTTCGACTAAAAAGGCGGTGCTCAAGCATGGTCGTAGTCAAATAACTGAAACAAATAAAAGATTGAAAAAAAAAAGAATACACTTAGTATATACACACATACACACGCGCGCACACACACACACACACACACACACACACACACACACACACACGCACATTCACTCACACACACACAAGCACTGATGAACATGGCGTCATTAGATGTTTTGGTCGAACGTTGCGGACTCATCTTTCATTCTCGTTTGTGGTCCCCATCATGTTTACTATCCTTTGAGTACTGGAAAGCATATTTGATATCAGCAGTATTTGTCCTTACAGCATAAGAATGGAGTAACTAAATGACACAAAACATTTTAACCAACCCTGTAAAGAATCTTCCAGCATACCGTTTATCTCGTTCACTTGGTCTCACATTCCTTGGACTCTCGTATCTTAGTCAGGTTCATCCACGTAATTAATCAAAATTAATTAGATTTATTTAGTTAGACCACAGTTGGGTCTTCCTGCACATTTTTCATTCATTCCTTTAATTCTCTGTGTCGGTTATTATTAACATTAATAATATATAAGGTAACGAGCTGGCACCATCGTTACCACCCCGGACAAAATGTTTCGCAGCATTTCGTCCGTGTTTATTTTCTGAGTTAATATTTCACCGAAATCAACTTTGTCTTTCATTCTCCCGGAATCGATAAAATATGAACCATTTGAACACTGGGGTCAATGTAATAGACATACATCACTACCACCACCCAAAATTGCTGGCCTTGTGTCAAAATTTGAAACTAATATTGGTATATAAGCCGGCGATCTGGCAGAATCGTTAGCACACCGGAGAAAATGTTTAGTGGCATTTCGTCTGCCTTGAGTTCAATTTCTGCCGAGACCAATTTTACCTTTAATCTCTTCGGGGTCAATGAAATAAGTACCTGTCTCCTTTCCCTAAATTTTAGGCCTTGCGCCTATAGTATGAAGGATTATC
Source organism: Octopus bimaculoides (assembly GCF_001194135.2). NCBI lineage: Eukaryota > Metazoa > Mollusca > Cephalopoda > Octopoda > Octopodidae > Octopus > Octopus bimaculoides. The sequence continues at coordinate 13,734,636 of NC_068990.1, forward strand.
AATATTAATATTATATAAGGCGATGAGGTGGCAGAATCGTTAGCACACCAAATGTTCAGCGGCGTTTCCTCTGTCTTTTATGTTCTGAGTTCAAATTCCGCCGAGGTCAACTTTGCCTTTAATCGTTTTGTGGTCGATAAAATAATTACCAATAGAGCATTCGGGTCGATAAAATAATTACCAATAGAGCATTGGGTTCGATGTAATCGACTTATCCCGTCCAGCGAAATTACTGGCCTTGCGCCAACATTTGAAATCAATATTAATCTTGTATGCTATACTTCAATTAGCCATGGTAGAAATCAATCCAGCAGTAAATAACAATTGTGTAGACACCTTAGTAACTGCTTTTGATTCTGTCGTTATCACTACAGAAGAGACTCGACAATGAGTTGCCTTTACGTATTCATTCAATAGCGAATACACGAAATGTATATTAAATCATGACCAACAATTCCGTTAAGATTTCAATGCTAATCCTAGAATAATGGAACTAAATACTATAATTTACTTTTTATGCTCCACTCACTTCCTGTCACTCTAAGATTCTTTATGAAACAATAATGATACTATACTTAGGTAACAACCTTACATATTCGTTAGAATGGAGATTTCAAGTGTAATACGCAAAACATTTGAAAAGAAATTAGTTTTGTGTTTTTCAGAAAAGAAAATTATTGTTCTATAGACAAGGTCAGTTTTGATCGTGCAGACATAACACGATCGATTTGTTACCTGTTTTACAATAATCTGGCTGAGTTTGAAGGAGATAAAACTACTGTTTCAAGCATGTCAAGCACTTGCGTAGAGTCACTTTCACTGACTCCAGGAAAGATAGCTGTTGTTTGATGCATTCCAAGCAATTGCGTAGAGTCATTTTCACTGACTCCAGAAAAGATAGCTGTTGTTTGATGCATGCCAAGCAATTGCGTAGAGTCATTTTCACTGACTCCAGGAAAGATAGCTGTTGTTTGATGCATGCCAAGCAATTGCGTAGAGTCACTGACTCCAGGAAAGATAGCGGTTGTTTGATGCCTTCCAAGCAATTGTGTCGAGTCACTTGCACTGACTCCAGGAAAGATAGCGGTTGTTTGATGCCTTCCAAGCAATTGCGTAGAGTCACTTTCACTGACTCCAGGAAAGATAGCTGTTGTTTGATGCATGCCAAGCAATTGCGTAGAGTCACTGACTCCAGGAAAGATAACGGTTGTTTGATGCCTTCCAAGCAATTGTGTCGAGTCACTTGCACTGACTCCAGGAAAGATAGCGGTTGTTTGATGCCTTCCAAGTAATTGCGTAGAGTTACTTACACAGACCCCAAGAAGCAGAGAAAAGTTATTTGTTGGACTTCAACTTAGGACATAGGCGTACATAATATAAACAAATTATTCCACGGCTCTACTACTTTATCCACATAACTATTGCACTTGAGTTTTGTAAAAGAGTCACAAATTATGACAAAGGAAGATGATTCAGATAGTGAGACTTCAACCATTACATTTGCCTTCTCAGTTTAAATACAAAATATATCATTTTTCTTTGTTTGTGTCCTCCACACACACATACACACACGCACACACACACACACACACACATACGCACACATACGCACACACACGCACACACAGAAAACACATACACACACTCGCACTCTCGCTCTCGCTCTTTCACTCTCCTTTGTGAGAGTGCGTTTGTGAATGCATGTGTTGTGCGTGAGTGTATACATACATGCATACATACATTCATACATACATACATATATTCATACATACATTCATACGAACACACACGCACATATTACGAGGAGTTAATTGACTTATTCAACTCATAAAAACTTGCGCCGCGCGCCTTTCATTCTTCTCCAAATGTTTAGCTTTTATTATTCATGCTTCATATTATTTTATCCACCATTCTTTCAGCAGATGTTTGCAAGGTGTGAGATCAATAGAAAAACTTCCTAGAAGGACATTAGAACGTATTATCTTTCTCTATTGAGGAGCCTAACTAAGACGAGTTAGATTTCTCGAAGTAAACATAGAAGCCAATATAAACTTGCATTTGTTAAGAGATCAAACGATGTCCGATGAATCTATATTAACACCTGCATGTTGAGAATCTCGACAGAATTTGTTCAGCCTCACATGTATATATCCACTTTCACAATTTGTAAACACTAACTTGACAACGCACGAAGCCAGCCAAACCACATCGAAATGAAGGGTTGATTCGCTAGAAGTAATATTAAAGGGAAAAAATCACCCTCAAATCATACGTTACTTCTTTCAGGTGAGAGAGAATTTGGTTGGTAAAACCTGTGAAAACCTGTCGTATGTATGTATATATATATATATATATATATATATATATA
>NC_068990.1:13737735-13739604 GCF_001194135.2 Octopus bimaculoides
GTGTGTGTGTGTGTGTGTGTGTGTGTGTGTGTGTGTGTGTGTGTGTGTGTGTGTGTGTGTGCGCGTGTGTGTTCACATCCGCTGGGCAGATAATTTCTACAACTGTGCAGTTTCTCTTTTCTATCCCAGATCATTATATCAGGTCTGTTGTCCTTAGATTTTATTGAGGTCTTCACTGCAACATTCCATCTGTATTCCTTTTCATTATGAGTGGCTATAGCTTCTACCATATTGTGGGCTTATATTTCTTTATCCTCGGGATTATACTTCCGACGGATTTCATTATAGAGTGTCCTAGCTACAGCATCATTTCTCATCGGTAGATAATACCATGATGACAGTTTTGGACAACTGCTTATGACGTGGGTGATATCTTGAATGTGAACTCCATAGAGTCTGCATCGGTTGTCACGTTTTACGGCTTTTCCTGCATCTCTATCCCTTATATGCACTATGTACTTTGTTGATATTTCCTGTTCCTGGATACCAAACGCCTACCCTTCAAAGTGGGAGGTAATAATCGAGCTATGTATCCACGAGAATCTGATGTGATGGTCGATGTTACTATCATCTCAGAGCTTTCTACAAATATATCCATGCATAGTCTTCTGCTCATATAGGCTTATCCTTTCATCTGATGAGACGTTGCACTAGAGTTGGCTGACTTCTATGTATGTATGTATGTATGTATGTTTGTATGTATGTATGTATGTATGAATGTATGTATGTATGTATGTATGTATGTACGTATGTATGTACTACGAACGTATGTATGTGTGTATCTATATGTACATATATATATATATATATGTTTATATATATATATATATATTTTTTATTTTACTTGTTTCAGTCATTTGACTGCGGCCATGCTGGAGCACCGCCTTTAGTCGAACAAATCGACCCCAGTACGTATTCTTTGTAAGTCTAGTACTTATTCTATCGGTCAGTTTTGCCGAACCACTAAGTTACGGGGACGTAAACACACAATCATCGGTTGTAAAGCAATGTTGGGGGACAAACAGACACGCAAACATATACATACATACATACATATATATATATATATATATATATATATATATATATATATATATACACGTACATACATACACACACAAATTCGAAACAAGATATATATGCATTTATGTATGTCTATATAAATCAACAATAGTGCACAATACGATCCATAATGGTAGATTCTGAGATGTGTAAAGTTACAATAGTAATCCGTGTGGAGTGATGCTATGGTGGTAAAGAAAGATACCAAAGTTCCGAGAAGAAATTAAGAGAAATGTGGGTCCAAGAGAGGAAGAAGTTCAGGCAAGCAGGATCAAATTGAGACAACCATGTGAGCGTTTATTATATAAGGTTCGAATGTACAGAAAACAAGAGAGAAAGATAGGTGAGGGAAAAGCAAGCATGTGTATTAGTTTGGCGCTCAAGAAAAACGATAAAATCTTTGACGTTTCGAGCCTAAGCTCTTCGGCAGAAAAGGATGAGAGGATAAAAATGGAGAGACAGAAAAATGGAGAGAGAGAAAAATGTGTTGGGATTAACGGTTCCACTTATTGAAAAATGTTGAACCGTTAATTCCGACATATTTTCTTCTCTCTCCTTTTTTTCCACTCATCTCTTTCTGTCGAAGAGCCTAGGTTCGAAACTTCAAAGACTTTTTCTTTGTCCTAAGCATCAAACTTATATACCTGCAAGTTTTTCCATCACCTACCATTGTCTTTTGTTTTCCATACATTAATAACACGCACACAGACACACACACATACATTTACACACACACACACACACACACACACACATACACACACACACACACACACACACACACACACACACACACACACACACACA